>NW_028288740.1:900000-1037640 GCF_059628265.1 Tinamus guttatus
CTTGAAAATATCCAGTATCCGCTTGTTTGTTTGCAATCTAAAAGCTATCAGAAATGTATCCAAAGGTGAAAAAGGCAAGAAAACCCATTACATCACACATTGTTACTCCATCCAGGTTGAAAGGCCGTACTTACATCTTCCCATTCATCTGTCAACCACTTGTACTGCACACACGCCGGCAGCCAGCAATGCTTCTTGCTAGGGGGCCGTGTATCAGGACTACACATTGCTTCATCCACTTGACCCAGGCCCTTCAGCTGACAGTAGATGTCCCGTTGCTGAATCCCCACTCCACAGGATGCAGAACACTAAAATTGAGCAAAATGAGTTATGTCAGTGTGAAATGAGACAATCAGCACGATATGGTTTCCATTGTTACATGTTCTTAGAATATTATTTAAATACTTGACACACATACTTCACAGTGCCTAACATAGAAGTCTGAATAAATTTATGATGAAAACATAAAATTGCCACCTAAGTACCTTTAGGGAATATGGGAAGTGCATCCAAAGTGCTCAGATTGATCTGCTTGCTTATCTTACTTCACAGTAGGGACATTCACTATAAGCATATGCAAAGCAAAAGTGTAAACTTTTGCAAGACCAAACAATCTCAAATCTGATGCTTATATCATTCCTTTATTAAATTATAGTAGGCTGTTGTTTTTAAAAGTAAATGTGAAAATGAAAGAAAGTGTTCTTGGCATCTCAGGCTAGAAAAATCTCACAAAAGGTGCAGCATCTTGAATTGTGATGAGCTTAAAAAGGTTTAAATCCCTCCTGCCATATGCGTCTTTCCTGCTCAAAACATAGTTTGTTATCATGGTGAGATTTGCTCACAGGAAAATAGACACCCTGCAGCTATCCCAGTTGGAAGGATGATTAGGTCCTAACATCTACCAGAAGACTCAACCTAATCATAAAGTACGTATTTCTCTGTCAGTGTGGCAAAAGTGCCTAGACTGATGATAAACGTCATTCTGCATTTCATCACCACTGACTTTATACAGAGTTGGCATCACCTCATGTTGTGATATGCAAGGGTTACATGTTTTGTCTCTAAAAGTTAAGTCTATGCTTTTTTGATGACCTAACTCTGCTCGGCATCCGTTTCTGTATCTTTATGTGTACTTTAACACTCTTTATCAATCAGAAATTGTCTTTAATGCTCGGGACAGTAGCAGAGTGCCTCTTTTGAAAGTCAGTGCTTTTTCTACTTAATTTTTCATCTCAGTGCAATGCCCTACCAAATTTATCTGCTGTTTGTCTGAATGTAGATGTATAAGTCCCCCCAGGATCAGTTTAGCTTCTCAGAGTTGGAATATGAGTAGGAATCTTGAAACTTGTGTCGAATGAGAAAGAAAAGCCCTGACCCTGATCCGTGCAGGGCAAAACAAGCGATTACAGCTCCTGTGAACATCCTAGGCCATCACATGGGGAAAGTTTAATACTAAAGCACCAGCTAGAGGGCATTAAGGAATGGTGCCCATGTCCTGGTGTCCATTTTCATGCTTGGAACAGAGACAGGAGATCAAATTCTTTGCAAATGTCAAGGGCAAAGGAATGAGTGTTAGCATGTGTCCCAAGGGTAGACAGCAGCCTGGCACAAAAGTTAAATTACTTTTATTAATGGGATATACTCTGGGTCTCTGACTTAGCCTGGACAGTCGGTGAAATTGAACATCTGTGCTAGAGATCATCCTGGAAATTCTTACTGACACAAAAGGAAGCAGAAGGCAATTAAGACGGTTCTTGAAAATGTGTAAGATGGAATCACTTTAGTTCATTCATATGACAGTCATACTAATACTTCTCTCTCATATTTGCTCCTTTGCACACACAGAATCATGCACTGGTACTCCTTAGTGCAGCATTATCTTACCAGGATTTCAAGGTTTGAGCAACCACTATGTGATATGAAACAGTTCTTCCACTTTCCCTAATATATTTTAATATAATAGCTATAATACCTATAATATCATATATTTATTTTTATATATTTAATTCATATAATTTACATACCCACAAATTACAGTATCTGGCCGTGATTATGAAACATGCCCCTTTTTTAAGAAACAGAACAAATGTTCTTACATAGTTTGAACGGAAAAGGCTCAATGCCAGATGCTAGAGTGAGCATCTCTATTCTCCAGATACAATTGTAACTTAACTGATAACTTTCTAACGGTCTAAATACAGGTATAAATGGTAGAATTGAGTCTGTATACACGCTTTTGTTTTTATGAGCTACACAAATGTGTAGCTTATCACAGAATATGCAAACAAAAGTAAAAAGACAAGATGCTGGAATAGAGAAAGTTCCTTTAAATTTCCTCAGACCACATCTTTGAGGACAGCCATGAAGATGTTTTTAATTACAATCTAAAATGAAAAAGAACTAGTATGAAACTATTTATAGTGGATGATTTTACTGCTGCAATTATTTATTCAGTCTGAGAGTATTCCACTCGAACACATAGACAGAGTGGACTTGCCAAAGATAACACAGACAAATTTGAGTTGTAAAGCTTGCTGTAAACTTAGAAGCAAGTTTGGCAGATGAATTCTGAAGAACATTCCTGACTTTTGTACAATCCCTATTTCTAGTCCATGTTCTAGGCTGCAACCTACCCCTTACTGGGTTTATTTCTTTTGTAAACCAACTGGTCTACTGGTGATTGTTTTTATTCCCTTCCTCTAAGGTGACCAAGGTCTATTAATTGTAATCCACTCTTCACAGTGATAGGCTTATACAGGAGTGCAAAAGAAAAAAATCCTCAAACCATCAAATCTGCCTGCCCTTTATTCTAGGGAACACTTTCTTCCAATTCTGTAACAATTAATTTAAACAATTAATTTTACCCATTGATCTCACTTTAAGGGAAAGTGAAAATAAATACAGCTATTTTACTTTTCCTGCAGTGAATATTCGCTGATGTGAGAAGCAAGAGAACATAGTTATGGTTGGACTCGATGATCTTGAAGGTCTTTTCCAAGCATAATGATTCTATGATAGGCCAATGGTTATGGTATTCAGTTGAAAAGACAAAATCCTAGATGCTAGTTCTTGCACCATAAAATATTTTAGCACTTTCTAGAAAAAAAAAGAAGGTAAAAAAGAAAAGGCACCAGATAGGATCCCCCTTTGAAGAGCTTTCTCAGTGGAAATTGGCCTTTTATTATCTGAGAAGGGAATAAAATATTTCATCTTGGTTACCTCCGTCACATTCTTCCTAATCTTGTGCCTGGATGCCTATGTGGACCTGGGAATTGCAGCAAGTGGCACAGTGCCTGTAAGAGCTGCAGCACTTAATAGTCCTCTTTGTGAAGCCCTCTCTCACATCTCTCTATACTGCTCATTTCCACTTACTTAAAATCAGAAAGATCTAGCTTTGTAGCCAACCTAAGTCATATTCCAATATTTAGGAGCACACTGGGAGCAGAATTTATCTCATCACACCAACAGCAAAAGAAATGCCCTCAGGATTTTGATGAGAAAAAGGTTGGTTTCTGTAAAGGGAACTTGCCAAAAGGAAGGGAAGTAGGTACTTCACACCGCTGCTCTCAGCAGTCATTACACAATGGGGAAGAGAAGATATTGTGATCTTGCAATAACTGGCACATACTTGTGCTATCTATCTGAGATTTGGATCGAATTTGCTTTTCTTACTTCCCTATTTGGGTTCCCAGGTGTGGGGAATTATATTCTGCAAGAATGAGTGAAATGCTAAACATTGCCATGTGCTGGGTTACACAGAATTTCATCACAAGGTAGACATCCTTTACTAGACCAAGTGGTATTACTAGGAAACAAGGCCAGCATTTGTGTACAAGCTCTTTTCCTTGCCCTCTCTCTACAAACATGCCTTCACTTTAATATTCAGACTATGACATCAACAGCAATGGTACTACCACATTTAACACTATAGGTGAGAAATAACCTTTTAAAATTTACTCTTATCTTAAATTTATGACATAAGTCAATCTTCCTCCCTTGCAGAAGGTCCTAATAAACTACTCTGTACATGTTTAGATGGATAACTACTTTCAGTTTTCTCAGGAATTTTTGTAAACTAATTTAAAAAGAAAAATATAAAAAATATTTGCTAATTTATAGATTTAATTTTGAATTTTGTATTGAAAAACTAACAATTGTTTTCATTGAAGTCATAAATATGTACTCTTGTCTTCTAGTCTTATAGAGGAGACAAACATAATTATAGCAGATTTTAAATACCTCTTTCCACTTGTTGGTTTTCCAAGCAGGACATCTTCCAGCTCTACAGATTTTGTGTGTCCGTGGTTTTTTTAAGTGGCTGCAGTGTCCTTCCTCTACTTGAGCTTGGAAGCTATTAAAACAATGCACATCACGATACTTCAAACCTTTCCCACAGGAAACAGAGCACTGAAAAAAGACAGAAATGTATTTCACTACTTTATGAAAAATCTCTAAGTAATAAGAAAACCAGAAAAAGCTGTGGCCTAGCTCAGAATGGACTCTAAATTATATGAGTAAGTTTTTGTATTATGCCATAATTTTTACTACATATATCTGAAATTTCTGCATAAATTCTCTTATGCTGAATATTACTGATCAGCTGCCAACTATCTATCAGTTTCATTCATTCTTGCAATCACTCATGAATAACCGAGTTCAGTTGGCTGTGCAGGAGATAGCTGAACATCATGATCTCACAACAACACACCCTCGCTGCCTTCTGTTTTCACTAAGTTGCTGGTAATTGCTATTTTTGTGTAACAGTATAAGTGCTAAAGAAAAAAAAAGCAATGTATGCCTATGCATGTGTCCAGCATTAAGCTGTGAAGTCCTGTTTTCTCAGGCATCTCCCTTCCATGAACTTTGGATTGGATTTCTTGCTGTATGTGGCACAGAGCAAGAGAAGGGGTGGAAAGTAGCCACCAGGTTATAGTGCAGTCCTGGAAGGCAAATATATTTTGTTGGATAATCCTGAGAGTATGTGCTAGCCTGACAGACCATTCATTCATTTTTACATTCTATTATCAGAAGGTTTCGTGTACATATATAAATATATATATAAATATATATATATATATATATGTCTTCTGTCTCCTGAAAATTAAGTTCACAGCATACATCTATCCTTGTATAAAAACTAGGAAATATTTGCCTGGAAACAACAGCTGAAAAATAATCTTTAAAATACAGAACCAACAACTATATCAAATTAATCTGAAAAAAAAGGAATATTTTACAATAACAGTACCTAGACTTCATTAAATAGAATTTCAGGTGCTTCACCCTCAACACTATAGGGAGTTGTTTGTGTGCTTAAACTTTTATACGTAGAAACAATCTTATGTATTTAATTGAAATTGCCGATGTGTTTAAAATTAAATCTTTGTGAGATAAAGTAATAAGTTGCATTTATCCTACAACACAATAGATATAATTTTTCTCTTACGGAAGTGTAACTGTATTTTCAAAAAGAGGACTGATTTGCCCACAACTTGTCTTTTATGTACCTGCTATGCAATTCCAGAAAATGAGATTGTTTCTACATTAAATAGTTTTGCTCCCAGCAAAACTTTTCAATTTATACCACTTATGTAGTTTTAGAACTTATGTTTCAATAGCTTAGATACTACTTAAAGACAGGGAAATGTTTCATAGAAAACAACTGCCTACAACTAAACTTTCTTTCTTTTTATCTATGAATAAGGTAGGTCAGAAAACCTACAACTCTTCAAACCATATAATTACAAAGCCATTTCAAAAACCAGCTCTGATTTCAGAGGATTTAAACATCAAAGCAGGCATAGATAACATGCACACATAAAAACTAAAATAGCAAAATGATCTTGATAAATGTTTCTATCCTCCCTTAAAGCTTTTTCAAGAATTTCAAAATGAATCATAAAATATTTGTACAAAAGAACACCCTAAATCTGAAGATTTTTTCCTTTTTATTTTTTAGTAGAATGTAAGTTAAGTACAGCACAAGCTTATTTAACTTCCTCCTATGATGTGTTAGGAAAATATCATATGACCCTCCTTCCTCAATTGCTTTCATCTGCAAAGCATAAATTAAGTCCTAAAGGCTATTAGCCAGATCCATTCTAGTCCTTCTTGGGACTTCATTCAAGACACAGAATTGCAACTTAAGAAATTGTCCCAAGAAGTCTCCGCTTCTAGAGGTGAGGTTATCATAGCATAGAATACAGAGGTAATCCTACTTTTTAATTTCTTGTTGCCCTCAAGATTAAATATCAAGACAACACTTTATTTATGATTCATTACATATTCCAATATTTGTATATATAGACTCCGCAGACATGTTTTATTGAGTAAAAATTGTAATTAGTTTAGAGGGTGAGGAGTTGCTGATGTCAATAGAATAGGCAAAGAAATAATTTACCCTGCATCTTAGTTTCCCAATGAGTTTCCTACTTACTGAATACAACATTTTATGTTTATTTCTACACAAGGTAGAACTGGGTCTGGTTTTGTTCATTTTTTGTTTAAGTCAGTGGCCCACATTCAACTGAATTACTTCTCTCATATCAGTCGATTTAACATTTATAATCTGTGCTGCTCTTTTTTGAAGATCTGTATTACTATATTATGTAAGATAAATTTGTAAGATTTTCCTACATGAAAAGCTTATTCATAAGGATATTTCTCTGAATTTTGTAACCTGAGTACAGTTACACAGGAGTTAAGAGAATAAATATTTACTTTTTCCATATCGGAGGGGAAGCTGAAGAGAGTTCAGAAAGAAAAGACAGATTTGTGTGTGAAGAACAGAGGCATTAGGAACAGATATTTCAAATAGCTTTTAAACTTTTAAACTTGTCTTAACTAAATTTTGTTTAGCCAAATACAGCCAAAGCTTCCTAAAGACTAGTGCTATCTTAACATAAAATGTGAAAGCACATGAAAAATGCCTAAAGGTTTTCTGACAGAAGTACTTTTTCATTAGTTTTAAAGTATTTTAAAACTTGTCATTTAATTATGAGAAATATAACTTAATGTCCCAGCAACATAACTTTTGACAAATAAATTGAAATTTTATTTTTTCCTATAAGAGTTAATAAATTACTGAATTTTACCAACTCATACCAGGAGACTATCCTCATTTAAATTTTTGTTTTGTTTTGTTTTCAGGGAGATTATGTTTTACTCTATGTTATTTTAACGCTATCTGTAAAAAATCAAAAAGGCAGTTTCGACAGTTTGGGATTATGCTGGAAAATATATTCAAAATACAGTAAGTTTCCATATACAAAGCATTAAGTTTCCAGAAATACAGACAGAGCATTTCTGCATATAAATTTGGTATATTTTTCTTTTGTGTATTCATAGGATTAAGGATATGATCCTCTACTTTCTTGTACCCAATCCTACTGCTGAACATCATACTCTAAAAAAGAAACTTCACTGTGCAAGTTACACAGATATTCTGCTCTTCTAATATAATGTATTTTAATTCATTAGCTTTTTAAAAGTTTTTATTTGACTTAAAAACAGAAGAACACTGAAATTTAATTCACTAGGTTAATGCATGTTTGTTGTTTCAATGAAGGGAAAAAAAACCTGATATTTTAAAAATTAGGAAAGCATACTCATGATAGATATGAACTATTTGCAAACCCTTGCTTAAAACACAATTGTCTAAAAAATAATAATAACTCAACCATCAAACTAAGAAGTACCTCCCTGTAGGAAGAGAAACCTAGATATCCCTTTGCATCTTCAATGGCACCTAGATAAAATTTAGAGTTACGCTTTTTAGTCTTGCAAACATGTCAGTTTCTTCTGGAAGCGTTTACACCTCACTAAGGCACAGTCTGACACCTTAAAATGCTCATTTGGTGGCTGAATAGTCTATTTATACAAACACGGTAAAGTCTTTTAACAAACAGACTGAACAGCTCAGTGCTTAGCATTGCACATGGCGCCTAACACGTACATGGGGATCATGAGGACACGTATATGACCCTGAGGACAGGTTTTTCTCTATTTCCACCAGGAGGGGGCTAAAAAGCAATTGCAATCACTCTAAAAGTACAAGTATGCTGTACTTTTGCCAGGTGAACAAGGCACCCTACAAATCACTGTGATAGGTATTACTTAATACAACCGAAGAAAGATAAATACTTTTTTGTTGTTGTTTTTTTCTTAGTCTAGACATCTGTCCTAGATACAGATGGTCCAGAATCATCAGTGGGAACTTCAAGAAGGCACATTGCTCTGTAGGTGAAGTACTTTTCTAAACCAGGAAACATCCTGGCTTAATTCCTTAGATAACTGTTCTGTGATAATATATAAAAAATCATTCTTCAAGGGACTATTTACTCCCAGAATGTCTTGCATAGATGCGGGGTGGCTCAGCTGTGTTTGTTGTTGCACAGTGGCCCACCTTTAGGAGCAGAAATGAAGAATGCTCACGTCAAGAATGCCCAACAGCTTCTCACTGGTGACTCCTGGCAAGCAGGAGATGAAGGTTGACTGTCCTCCAGCACAGATAATGTGTACCATAAAAAGGAAGCCAGATCTCTCCAATACAGAAGCAAAAGCTCTAATCAAAAGGAAGTGGGGATGCCTCTTCTGTTTTAAGTAAGGATTGAACATAGCACCTGTTCGGATCTTTGATATAAAAGTAGAGGCTCCAAGCTGGCAGAAATGATCCCAGATTGAGAATCCCAAGTGGTAGAGGCATCTAAATGCACCTTACACTCAGGCATCTTGCACTGGAGATACATTCCCATTTTTGGTGTTTTCTTTGCCATAGAGATTTGAATACTGACCCAAGGCAGTGGCTCTGCCCCTGTCAGCTTTAGGTTCAGAAGCATCAATTTCTCCCCTGTACAGGACAGAGGTCTCGCTCTGTGTTCTGGAATCAGCTTTAGTGCATCTAGCCTATAGCATATTTCCTATAAGGCTCAGTTTTGTCATTCACAAGCCCATGTTCCTTCCAAGAGCCTTAATGTTTTAGTGAAGCACAGCAGATGATATTACACACTAGTTGGAAGTCTTTCTACTTGGTGCCCGCTCTATTCTGCAAGATGCTGTGGAGGAAATCTCCTAAGGCTTCACTCTCCTGACTGGAAAAGGTATAGCTGCACCTAACTGTCACTGCTGGACTTCCTTCGCTCGATAACCCTGCACAAGGCCCAGAAAAATTTAGTCCCTGCAACTCAACACATCTATAACACGGCTTCTTTTGCACAGCATTCCATATAACTGCTGGCTTTTGGAGAGTACATTTTCCATATATTTTCTGAGGAGAGCGTGTGTACAAAAAAAAATCTCTAAAACCTTTAAATCTCAAAAGAAAAGAAAAAAAAAAGTTGAAAAAACATCCTGTAAGCATTTTACACAGAAATTCTAGCACTTGTCTCAACATAGGGTGAAGTAATCCTTCCCATATGTCAAGTTCTTTTAAAAACATAAAACTACAGTGAAAAGCTGGAGCTGATTACTATTGTTCAAAGTCATTCCATAACCCTGGTAACTAGGATTCATCTGTTCTTTTCTTTTCATAGTAATAAAATTCAATGAGGATCAGCCTGATAGAACTCCTGGTGCTTTCTGTCTGCAGACTGTCTCCCAGACAGGCATGCCATCATCAGTACCAAATTAAGGCTCTTTCTGAACAGCTGACACAGGCAGTTTCACAGAAAGGTTTAAGAAAAGCTTTCTGATTCTTTTTGTTACTGTTATTCCATTTAAAGGTTGAAGACTTTGTATTATTTGGGGGATTTTATTCTGGATTTTCTTAACCTTTTCTTGCAAGGCAGCATTTTGAGTAGATTAGCTTCTAGCTCAAAGGATTTTAGGAAACTGCAAAAAAAAAAAAGACTAGTAAATGGAAACCATATAACAGATCCTTTTTGTATCCATATTAGTTATAAGGGACATAAAATACTAGTAGCTGTGACCAAAAGCAGTGCTGTGATACCGAAAAAAATCTAAGATTCAAAATGTTAAAAGTTATTTTCTTCTTTTCTATCTTCTTGATGGGTGCTTGTGTGACAGGCCAGGAAGATCAAAAAATGAGAAATATGTATATTGGGTCAGAATCATTATAAACCTGTAGAATTCAAAACCTTTGCTGTTTGAGTTGTCTGATAAACTGCACCTTGATCTCTGGTTCGCCCAAAAGTTTTGGCTATTCTAGAAACAAATTAGGACAACTAAAGCACAAGATAGGCCTTTGAGCACTGCTCAATTGAGAGTTATTCCAACTTCTGATTTGTCCTATTAGAGACATCTCTTCTTGTTCCTGCCTCCTTCCATGTGCATTTTCCAGGGCTCCTTGTAATGCTTGTGCAGCAGCTAAAATGATATACAGACTTGTCCTTCCCTTTTTATAGAGAGAAAACTGTAAAGGAGCAACATAGACTTGGAAAATAGGTCTTACTGTTTTCCTGGTTTTCAAGTCAGGAACTCTTCTCTAAAACTAGTACAAAGACTTGTGCCATTAGCTCAGGAAATCAGAAAGGTTACAAAACACCAAAGAATCCCGCAATCCTGAGAAAGAGCGGCTAGAATTCCAAAAGTTAGGTATAAGGTATACTATTTGTAACTTTTACATGCAAGTTACACCCATGCTAACTATAGACATTATGCTGAAAGCATTTTTGAGATTACCACTCATTGAGCTTAGCTTCATTTGAAAAGTTCTGAGTAATACCATACTGCTGTGGTGTTCAGAAAATGTCCTGATGTAACTAAACCGAGCTACTTGTTGCAGCTGCAGTATCTAAATCTGCATCGCCTCATTTTTAAGGAAGCTGGTTGCTTTTGCAACCGTAGCGATGAAAGAGAGGGAGTCTAGGCTAGGGAGAACTCAAAGAGTTCATCTCATCCACCATTTGGCTCTAAGGTTGGATCCACTATATCCAGACTATTCCTGACAGTGGTTTGTCAATCTCTTCTTCAATAAGAGGGACACCCTAGCCGCCCTTACATGTCCTTTCTACAATGTTTAAACACATTTATAGTCAAAGAAGTATCTTAACATTTAATCACAATCTCTCTGAGTTCCTAAATAATCTCAGCAACCACTGTAAATTCCCCTCTGTCTGCTTACTTATGCAATTGGATGAGAAAATATAGCCCCTATTAAATCTCTGTTTAGACCCTTTTCTGTGATCGTAATGTGAAAGGTGAGAATGTTCACCCTGCTTCACTAAGATACAAGACAAACGAGACAAAACACTTTGCAAACCGTTTCTGTCCATAGCACTTCCATTGACATTCTTTTTAAGTCTAGACAAGTTTGAACTTTTCAAGACCATTTGCAAAGTGTTGCATGAGGTACTTGGTTCCATAACAAAGCTAAAATCTCAAACCAACATAGACAGCCTAGGAACACATGCTCTAATCATATCTCTAAGCCAAACAGATAATCATGATACTGAACTATTGTTTTTTCCCAAACAAAAGAGATCTAAAATATGGATATTTGTCTCTTCAAGCTCTACAAGGCTTCACAGCCTGCTTCATCAGCCTGCGCTGATGGAAAAAAGTTTTTAGCTTTTGCAACTACTACCACATATAAAAATGAAGACTTTAACTGTCTAAGATTGACCTCTCCTTGAATTTGTTGGAGCTGCCTGAAGTCATTTCTGACTCTGCCAAGCCTAGATAGCTTACAGTTCTACGGACATCTACTCTCACACCCAAGTTGTTGAGAAAAAATTTTACTGTCTCCAAAATGAACTATTCTCACCAAATCCTATTCTAAGGAACAATACTTCTGTGACTTATAGAAATATTAATCCAAAAAGAAACACAAGAAGCCTCAAGATTAGAATATAAGAAGACATTTATCCTTCTTCCTCTGTGACTTGGATTAAAATTATTAGATTTTGAAAAGAAATTATGCTGACTCTGTGCATTACTAGATAGACTTACTAGTGATAACATGGTCTACCCAAAATTAGTATGTAAGGGATAGAAAGGAACAGGACATGACTATGCCAGAACGAGAGGATTTGATTTTCTAAAAAAAATCACCATCATCTGTACTATGTTTAAGCATATATATGTACATATTGATTTGTTTGCCAACAACAAACAACTACTGTAGTAATAAGCAAGGGTCCCTCTTTGTCATGTCACCGTGTTGGTGGCTGCTGTCACTCCTCAGCAGTGGCTAAACAGAAGCCTGTCTCTCCCTAGTCATGTCAGGGTATATACATAAACATGTGTTTATGCATGCCCAAACACATATACATGCATGAATGCTATATAAGGAGATCTATAGGTATGTATGCATGTGTATATATTTTTAAGTGTGTGTATGTATACATATATACAGATATGCATGTATATGAACCTATAAAAACCTTTTTATTCAAACAAATTTACCTGAAATTCTTTCAAAAGAGGAATGAAGAAAGGCTTCTGCATGTATGGTTAGTGACTGGCCTAGATGCTACAGACATTTTAGTATCGATGTAGATAAAAAAGAAGGTAAAACTGAGATGAGAGGATGAGAGGATCTAAGCATGTGTGTTAATATATGCCCTTAAAGGCATCTATGTTAAAAAAACACAGAAGGAAAAAAAAAAACAAACCAGACACAACACTTGGATTTGGTCCTTCGTCTAAAGTGCAGCAGTTACTCACAATATTAGCAGTATTTTACTGTGATATCAATAAAACACACAATAGCAGATTAGTAGGAATGTTCCTTCTGCTGATTAGCAGCTAATCTTGTTTTCCTTCCATCTATCTATATCCAAATATTGGGTTATACCTCAACTAAGATCTTTCAAGCAGGAAACATTCTTTTATCAGTACCAGGTATCTGGGTATTCTGCAGCAACACAACAAAAGGAAACTATTTGATATGAAGTATCATGTACGCTATGGTATTTCAAACCAAAGCAAATCTGTTCAGTTGAATGTACACTACAAAAAGCAGCAATTTTATAATTTTTCTAATGTAAAACATATTTGTTTAGAATTACAGTACTACTTGAATTCATCTCAATCTTTTCTAATTAATACACAAATTGGTAAATTAGAATACATAATAGATTTTTTAAAAGAAAATTAGAGTTAATGGTTAGTTATCATACTTCACGACTGTAAATTTCATTTTCAGCAGCTGTGCTTATTAAGACAGGAGCTCACAGAGAGCCCTCATGCAAAATAACTGCTCTTGCCTGTTCTTCTTAGTGGAATGAAAACCAGAGAATAATAATTCGCTCTGAGTAGCATCATCTGACCTCAGAATATTTTAACTTCACTCTGCTCAGCAAGAAAAGGAGGCTGTAATCATTCTAAAGCTACCCCAAGCAGCACTTCCATATTTTTGGCCTGCCTGTGAACTCTGGATGTGTAACAGTGTGAGAACCAGGCACGCAACAGTTTTCCTCACTCCAGACATTGGTATCCACGGCTTCCCAGGGCACCTCATGGATAGCAACGCCAGTGTGCTCCAGATCAACCCTAGTGTGGGTATGTGAGACTTCGAGGTGCACTGCAATAGAACCTAGCAGGTAGGTCTAGCTGCAACAGTTGGGAAGAGTGAAAAAACAAAAGTGAGTCCTCTGAAGTCATCTAATCTGTCCACAGTAGGTAGTTATGGTTTTACTGACAGCATTGAGAATAGTGCACTTCACAGAAATGCAGCCTTTTTCCGTTTGAATTTGACATACATTTTTTTTTTTTCAAGCTTCATCCGAAGAGCAACAGAAAAATGACCAAGTTTTGAATAATTATTTCCCAAGTATGGTGCATCCAATCTGTCTAGTGTTTGGACATAAATGAGAAAATATGCACATTTGTATCCATACAAAGAGTAACAATGAAGAGTCAGTAAGAAAGATTAGAGTCATTTTAGAGTTGGTATAGATAGCAAGAAGGTAAAACTGAGATGAAAGGATCGATATGTCATCCACTAGGAATGTGACTTAATGTATCCTCTTAAAGGCATCCATATAAAAAACAAAACAAACAAACAAACCCCACATAAACAAAGAAACAAACAAACCAAAAACAGCTTCCAAAATAATAAAGTAAGAATTGTCAGGGCACAACATGAAACGAAATTGATTCCTTGTCTGCACAAGTCAAACTCTGCTGATGATGTTACAAAGGAATTTTAGACAATATTTAAAACTTCCACCATGTGGCCTGAATCTCTTACTCCTGTGAAGCTGCCTTAGTGGGGATAATTTTTAAGCAGAACAACAATCTGCTTCGAGAACAGATGAACAACAATATACTCTGCAGCTGTCAGAAAAATCAGAACAAGGACTCTCTTGAAATTCCAGTTAACCATCATTAGAGACTTTCATGTATTAATTCTAATTAGATCTGTGAGGAAGTCTTTTAATTTTATTTATCCCTCTGATGTCTCACTGAAGCATTCCCATTACCTCAAGCTCAGCACAGGCCAAACAGAAGGCCTGCTCTTTGTAAGCCTTGCTATGGCTTTTCACTAAGAACACCACCATCCTGCCCAACATAGCCTAAAACCTGGCATTACTTTTTGACTCAGGCCTCTCTTCCCTGGCTTTACATTCAAAACATTTAAAGTCCTGAACAGTTTGGAAAAAAAGTACTTCAAGATCTTTCCCATATAGTCTCCAAATGTGACCAAACTCAGAACATTTTATGTCCTGATTACCCCAGGCCCTTCTCTGCCAGTTGCAACCTTACATTTTTCATTGCCATTCTGCAATATCCATGTCAGTACCTGTGACTATCACTTTGCCCATTTCTTCCACCTGTTGATGTCCTTTCATCAGTTACTTTTCTCTATTGTGTTAACAGAAGCTGCTGGTCTTTAAGGAATATATTGGTCACTCCCTGCTCTGCGTACCGCTACTGAGATACGTGCATCCACCTTCAGCTTGCGATATCCGTGTGCAAAGTCTGTGTGCTGCCTGTTCAGAGAAACACCCTTCGTATTCTCTCATACTTCCCCCTTGGGCCTTCCTGTACTAATCTCCAAAACCACTCCACCATTCTGTACATTCCTATGCCATAAGAACTATATAGCATTTGAAAAACAGGCTGTTACTACATTCAGTTCACCACCCACCACAAAGCTCAGGGAGTCTTCACTATGCCCGTACACCACAAAGCACCTGATATAAATGAATCCTTGAAGTGGCTTTACAACAGCAGCTGTTACAACAACATAAGAGCAACCGCGATAATAGCTGTATTTTTTTTAACAGTTGTATGCTTAGTTTTACACTACCTGTATCTTCAATTTCTGTTGGATATTTAGCCATATCCAAGCCTTTTTTAAAGCCACATTCAACCATTAATTCAGTGTCCAAAGTGATACGTTTCATGGATGCTACTTCAGTTATCCTCGCTACACAAAAACATTTTTCTGTAAATAATTTATCAAATACTTTACATATTTTTACTCTCCCTGAATTTTTAATTACATTCTTTTCTTCTCTTAACTTTTGAAATATATTAACAATCTTCAAGAAATATATCATTTTACAACTTGTAAAAAACAATACTATTGCAGAGATTTAATAAGTGATGTGAAGTAAGTGGACTCCAAAGTCAGTGTATAATGTCAGATATCAATGCTCATTCTCAGAAAGCTTTTAGGTGACTTTGTTATTCTATAAGTTCCAATCAAGTGATCTTTCAAAAGGAAAAAGATGTGTCCAACCTTCTTTGAGATGACCACAGTACTCTGCTGCTATACATAGTGTAAAAACTGCTGATGCCTGGTAAAAATGAGATTGTGGGGAACTGAGTACTGACAATAGAAACAGTGGCCTTTATAGAAGTTCATTGTAAAGCCTAAAAATCTCTATCACAGAGTTCAAACATGAAAAACAAGGTACATGCAATATTGTTAACTAAGTTTCATAACAAGGTCCCAAATTTGATTCCAATTTTGGATAAATATAGGTCAACAAACAGGGAGGCAGATGCCATTTTCCCATTTTCTTCAAGAATATAATCCAAAGTGCCAGATAACAATTATGTTGTATTTCGTGTTGTGGCAAAGCCATTCACAAAGATCATGGAGTTCTTACTGTGAGCATTCCTGGTAAAGGACTTTGTGGCACAGTGAGAAAGGTGAAAAGGAAAGGCAGATGAATAAAACAGTGGCAAAAAGAAAGTCTAGAAAAAAAGAATAAATTCTTCAGAGAAAATAATGAGAATAGTTTAGCTTTACGAAAGAAACTGTGAAAATAAGCACTTCCTCTCAGGGTCATAACCCACTTTGCTTTGTTGGATTCAAACATGAATCGTTGAGTCACAGTGCTAACTCATACTCATATGTCATGCCCTGTCCCCCTGATATTATTTTCTTCCAGGTTTCAGCTTTCAGTGAAAAGCTCACTATTAGACCCAACAGTAACTTCCAGGAGAAGCACTTACCAGAGGCAGACATGCTAACACAGAAAACAGATATTAAATACCTGAGGCAAAAAAAACCCTTCATGTATCTGAAAATACTTTTGTGTTGCAATAAATATTTTATATGCATTTATTAAAAAATATATATTTTAAAATAGCAGTTCCTACTTCACAAGATGATTAATGAGTTAGTTCTCCTTCAACAGTAATGACATGTCACTTTTGGTATATCATTTAGCATTTCCTTTATAGATGCTATTTCATCTATCACACAAAAACTGAATTGTAGTTACTCCTCCTGCCTTATTTGCTCTTCATATGAATCCATGGCATCTGGTTACCACCTGAGTATCAAAAAAGCAGTGAGTATTTCTGCCTCCCTTTTGCAGCCATTTAGCAGGCAGGCTCTACTACCTCATGTGCTGGTCTTAAGACATGATCTAAGCATCGTTGAAGGGTCTGCATGTACCTCTGCTAAGAACTTCACCACCAGCCCTCATTCAAGGACCACTGCTACTGTAATTAATGGGAATATCTACTAAAACAATGAGAAGTGTGATTATCTTATTAATTTGCTGGGGAAAACAGAAAAAAAAATGACACTGTTCAGTGAGCATTCCTGCTACAACAGATCTGGTACATGTACCTAATGTTTACCAACTTTCAGCTGAATGATACCTACAAGTGAAAGCAGGTAGCTGAGGCAAATTAGCCATTCAAAATATATGAACAGTGGGATACCAGACACCAGACACCAGTACAGCCTGGGGACTGACCTTCTGGAGAGCAGCTCTGCAAAGAAAGACCTGGGCGTCATGGTGGATGACAAGTTGACCACGAGGCAGCAGTGTGCCCTCGTGGCCAAGAAGGCCAATGGGATCCTGGGGTGCATTAAGAAGAGCGTCTCCAGCAGGTCGAGGGAGGTGATCCTGCCCCTCTACTCAGCCCT
This sequence comes from Tinamus guttatus, assembly GCF_059628265.1. NCBI lineage: Eukaryota > Metazoa > Chordata > Aves > Tinamiformes > Tinamidae > Tinamus > Tinamus guttatus. The sequence goes on from NW_028288740.1 coordinate 917,300, forward strand.
GGTGAGGCCACATATGGAGTGTTGTGTCCAGTTCTGGGCCCCACAGTATAAGAGGGATGTGGAGCTGCTGGAGAGAGTCCAGCGCAGGGCTACAAGGATGATCAGGGGCCTGGAACATCTGCCCTACGAGGAGAGGCTGAGGGAGCTGGGTCTGTTCAGCCTGGAGAAGAGAAGGCTGAGAGGGGATCTAATCAGTGTCTATAAGTACCTCAAGGGAGGCAGTGAGGAGGATGGTGCTGGCTTCTTTTCACTGGTGGCCCCTAACAGAACCAGAGGAAACGGCCAGAAACTGAAGCATCAAAAGATCCACAGGAACTTAAGGAAAAATTTCTTAACAGTGAGGGTGACAGAGCACTGGAACAGGCTGCCCAGAGAGGTTGTGGAGTCTCCTTCTCTGGAGATCTTCAAAACCTGCTTGGACACAGTCCTGTGCCACGTGCTCTAGGTGACCCTGTGTGTGCAGGGGGGTTGGACTAGATGATCTCTAGAGGTCCCTTCCAACCCTAAGCATTCTATGATTCTATATTCAATAAAGAAGCATTTCTGTCTTCACACCTATCCTTTTGAAATCAGTTGCAAACAGAAGCAGAGCTGGAACCTCACGGAACCTTTCTGAAAATCTTAATCTACAAATATAAACTTGCAGGAAATAGACAAATCTGGCTGGCCGTGCTGCTGCTTGCCTTCTTCTGCACTCCTCCTGGGAAGTATTTGTTACAGGCACTTTTCGCATTCCACTATTGCAGATTTCTGCTTTGATTAAACTTCTGCAAGGCTCATTTTTCTTTTCTCCAGAATCATGTAACACATGTAACAAACCTTTAGGCAATTGTGTGAAAGCAGCAGCAGTGGAGAGAAGTGATATGGAAAGTACAAGTATAAAAAATGACTGGAGGCAGAAATGGAAATAGGAGGCTTCATGGAGAAAAGGTGAGAGCAAAATAAACACATTTTTTTCTCTTATTGTTTCCCATAAACAGATACATTTCCAGATTTGTTTTCTAAAGGGATCCAAAATAATGGATCCATCCAGCAGTTTTCTTCACAAACTGCTGTGAAAAAAAGCAAAAGAGCAACCCAAAGGGAATCCATTATTGCTTCCAACAGTAGGACAGGCTAAAGGATTGCATCACAGGGAATAAAATCTCCTGCCTCTGTGAAGCTTGGGAGAGCAGAATGGAGGTTTGGGAATGACATAACCTACAGCCTGGTCACCCTTTGGGAGTGGCGGATCTTTGTAACAGAAGATAGACCATACCTGTAACAAGATGAAAGCCCTCTGATGCAGGGTCTACTTTTGGACAAGAAGGTTGCACAAACAAAAGCATGTAAAATTAATTTTACAAATCTGCCTTGTTTATCTGAAGAGATCCTTTCAACTATCCAAACACAAAAACAATTAGAAGTAATCCACTCTCAGAATAACAGACCAACTGACTGTAAATGAGTTTACCAAAGTTTACCAAAAGCTACACATGAGCACAAGGAGACACTGGATGCCAGTAACTGCACTCTGCGGTTTGTCATTTTCAATCATCTTAGCAACAACAAAACAGTAGTAATTAAATTAAAGTAATATCAAACATAAATGAGTTAGGTTTGTCTCACCATCCACTCCACAAAAAATATCACTTCACATATTTTTCATCTAATGAAAAATTAAGCTTTTGTATTTGGACTTTAAAGAAAATTGCAAATAAAAATAATATATATATATATTGGAACAACATGGAATTTACCAAAAATCTTCATACTTTATAGAAGCATGCAAAAATACAACTTTATTTTTCTAAGGTACTTAATTGAAGATCAACTAATGAAAAAAAAGTATTATTCACTTGTGTATTTTAGGTAAGAAATATGATATTTTACCCACCTGTGCATGCTGTCCTCAAGCTTTGCTTTCAACTGCACTCATTCTTCTGTACATTTTTTAATTTAGTAACATACCAGCCTTTGCAACATTACACACAGTCACGTGCACAAGTGTGAATATGCATGCAAGCTGCTGAAGCGCTGATTACTTCAGCAGGAAATCCACATGCCTGATCCTGCTCTCACTGAAGTAAAAGGGCTGAGGGAAGTGGCCCGTCTCCCATAATTACTAGTTTTCATGGAAAGGACTAGGAACTCTCACAGTGGAGAGCTATGGAAAAGCTTGTTTTTTTTCCTAACTCATGCCAGGTAACCAAAGTATTTTTTTATATAACCTCCATAACTTTAGACAAAGCCAATACTTTAATGTACGTATAACAACCTTAACTTTAAAGCCAATACTTCAATGTATGTATAACAACTTTTAGATTTGGAGCTCAAAACCATTTGGGGACAATATTTATGAGTTGTGATGAGGATTTTCAGAACTGCCACATGTATACAGTCAGCTCCAAATGAGTTTTACATGGATGTGACCTACCAGCTGAGTTCAGCTCTTTTGAAAGCTCCAACTCTGCAAAGAGAATCACAGAATCACAGAATGGATGAGGTTGGAAGGGACCTCTAGAGATCATCTAGCCCAACTCCCCCTGCTCCAGCAGGGACACCCAGAGCACGTGGCACAGGGTGGCATCCAAGGGGGTTTTGAAGATCTCCAGAGAAGGAGACTCCACAACCTCTCTGGGCAGCCTGTTCCAGGGCTCTGTCACCCTCACAGGAAAGAAGTTCTTCCTTACATGGAGATGGAACTTCCTGTGTTTCAACTTGTATCCATTACACCTTGTCCTTTCACTGGCCAACCACCAGGAAGAGTTTGGCCCAAAAATTGGAAATAAACACATCAGTAGCTTAATATTTTTTTCATTTTCAAGGCATGGTTGTGTATATTTAAGAATGAAGTACTTGCATTTTTCCCCCCATCCATGACATTCATTATTTTTTTGACTTTGACTGTATTCCCCTCTGACTTGTCCTCTTTCCAAATGAACATTCTGAATGTTTTACAAACTAGTGCTTTGAGGAATGTGAAAAACCATCTCACTGAGAGGACAAGAAATGAGCATTATATTATGATCCTCAGTTTACTATGACTTTTGATGCTAACTTTAGTGGGAACAGGTATGGGCCATAAAATTACAGCTTCAGCAAAAGGTGTTCAATATGTAATATCCTTAAGTTTTATCATCAAAGATCATGCTCCAATTACAGCCAGCTGTTCAAATCAATTGCTGCTTTATCAGTAACAAAGTTTATATGATGTTCTTTGTTCAAGTATAAAAACCATTACAAATTCTGTAACACAGAAACATGTTTTACAGAAGGAGTTTTAAAATGTTTTCCTGTGAAAATAATGTCACTAAAATATCCTATGAGATTCACCACAAGATAAAGGTCGCACAATGGTGATAAAACACTTTCTGCAAAACTGGTTAGTTCCTTTTTTTAAAAGGATGTCAAACATTAGGATTCATTAATAATGCACACGTTAAATATAAACACAAAGCCACACAACATGCATCAAAAAAGGGGTTAAAATACAACTGTATTTCACAGACACAGGTCACAGTCATTAAATTAAATTACAGACATAACATTATAAATTATTTATTATTTCAAGCTATACAGGCAACAGAGCACCAAAATGGAGAAATTTGCTCTAAACTTGATGAATAGTAAAAAGAATATTTTAAAAAATATTTTGGAAACAGGTACTTTCTTTCATTTTGTCAGAATTACTCTGAATAATGTCCACTATTTCAGTTTTATGACATTATTCAGGTAGTGGCATATGTTACTGATTATCTCTGTAAAAGCACTCCCTACTTCCAAAGTTTTTAAAAATGAGTAGCATATGCTAATATTCATATTTAAGCCAATGGGATATTGAATAAGCATGTTGTATTGGTAATGAGGTATTCTGAAATTCAATATTAGGCAGCAGCAGAAGTAGAGGTATAAGACTGAAGATGGTTTTGAAAACCAAGTTCACTGATCCTGAATTCCCTTTTAATATAAAAGATTATCTTTAAAGATATAAATACCTTTTATACACTACAAAAAATGAAGGAAGGCACTTTTTTCATATACAGATTTTTGCATTAAAATGACAACAAATAAATATTTTACTTATGCAAGTTTGGGCTGCTTCTGCAGAAGTCAATGGCAGTAACATCGCTGGAAGGGGACTGACATATCCTTTCTTAAAAAATATCCTTCTATTCATTACAAATAAAAGAAGATTTCTTCCACTAGTGCAAAGACAGAATTATGCAAAAGTTCTTCTGGAAAAAATACAAAAAGAAATCTCAAAATCTAGAAAAATTAAGCTACTCTGGGATTTGCATCATGTGGCCAAAGGGAAACAGGCAGTATTGGTAAGACTCTCCCACAGCTAGAAATAACTTAAAAGAGCAGCGGATCCTCTCATTTTATGCCTAAATTTAACAAATATAACTTGAAATCATGAATAATACTTAGGAGGTCAGATGAAAATCCTACAAGTCAGGAAGAATCTTTATTTTATCAACATTTCAGGTAAATGAAATATAGTTAACTTCTACATGGGTCAAATCTTGGCTATAATATGACTGAACACAAAGACACATCGACAAAAACAGGCTCAGACAGTTCCCAAAGAACTCAGAAAGACTAATATTTTTTAACTGAACATTCTGTGGGACTTCTTTTTTTAACATAATTTTGGCAGTTAGTGAAACTTCTGTCTGTGGTCCTTAACTTCTTGACTAATACTCTACACAGTAGAACTCCAAGTGTAGATGTTCTCAACAAATCTAATGGAAAGAAAGAACCTCAAGATGATCTTAATTGTTCATAACTGTTCATAACTATGTTCCAACTGTCAGGGCTCAACAATAAAGCCATACAATGAATGTTTGCAAAGCTGGTCAGGTTAGGGAACTAGCTACCTGGCCAGATTGTTACCTTCAACTTAAAGCAGTCTCCTGTGATATGTCTGCCCTGGTTAGACACATACACTGTAAGATATTTAATTTCATGAATGCTATGAACATATGTTGATGATTACTGTAACTGTTTTAAGAAAATAGTTGTCTACAGTTTAGATTTCAGTTATGTCCCAGCTATCTGTGCTTTCTAAAGAAACTAGAAAGGATGGAAAGCAAACAGGTATTTCAAATTGTCATATACTTGGTTAAAAACTTTCTAATAAATTTGGCCTTATATCCATACTGATACAAGAATGATAACCCTAATAAGACACAAGGCTGCAAGGTATTCTCACTTGCACAAACAAGAATCTTGAAACTCCAAGGGTTTGTTAAGCATTGCAAAATGTGTTGGGGTTGATTGCTGAGAGATCAATGTCAATTCAGTATCAAAATCTTATCATCTAAAATTGTGAACAAACTAACTTTCTTCACTGTGCAAGTGTAGGTGTAGGCTGTAAGGCATTTTCTTCTCATATATGAATAGCCTATTTTATTTCCCCACTGTAATTCCTCACACCCTATAAAACCTTGAAGACAAGATATAAAATGAAAGGTATATAACAGAGTAAAAGAGTGCATGCATTTCTTTTCTACAGTGCAGCAAAACTTAGATGCAGAGAAATACACACCAAAAAAAGAGATAATTGGATATGACCGTTTAACCAAAATGTAAATACTAAAATCTTAAAAGAAACTAAGGGTGAAACTTCAGTTAATAGTCAAATACAATCCTTGAAAGGAAGACTTGATAAAAAACATCTATTAAGAAAAACATATTAAGTATGAGCCATAAACAGCTATGGCATGCTAAATAGTAGAAGGAAAAAGAAAATGAAACTTAAATTCACATTATATGTTTTGCCTAGGTTCACCCCCAGGGCTTTGGTGCCAGAAGTCTCCTGACTTGCTGCTGTGTGTCAAATTATTTTCCAGTAAAATACTGCATTTCACCTGGAAGGTAGCAGCTAACAGCTCAAAAGTCCTTACATTTGCTCTTAGAGTTAAGCTGTTTAGTGGTTTAGATGAAGCTCTCATAGTCAGGTAATTTGGGGATGCACTTAGCACTCCTTTGTTGCCTGAAAACTAAACAAATGTGATAGATAGACATGTCAGGAATAAGGGATTTGTAAGTAAAATGATACTCAAAATTCTCTACTATTTTTATGCTAAAGTATTATTTATTCTATTATATAGCTATTTTACATTGGTTCTATTTATGAAAACTTGCTACACTGTATATGCACAATATAACTGAAAATTGGTTTTATCCAGAAGTACTGTTGATTGACTATATTCTCACTTAACTTTTTATCACTTAGCAGACAATTGTTTGGCTAAGAATACAAAAGCATCCAGATACAGGAATGCTGTTCAATGAAAAATAACTAAATAGGAAAAATAACAAAGCAACTTTCCTGGAACTCAGTAAAGACTGATTATTCTTTAAAAAATGTTAAATCTCCTCACTGGAACTCAGTTTTAAAATCTTCTGACATCTTTTAAAATGTGCGGTCTCCCTTTACATGCTTTGAGTAAAAGCAACCTAAGACAGTATGATGAAAACTAATATAACAAACCATGAGTCTAAAAAGAAAGAAAGGAAAGAAGGAAGGGATAAAATAAATATCTGCATTTGAACAAAGTGCTCTTAGCCAGCTGTCAGAATCCTGCAGATTTTTTTTCCTGACATTATAAAGTGTGACACATGTTTTCCATCCTTTATTAGCTTGTAATTTATGCATTCTTTCAAGAAGATTTGGGCCACTGCCTAAGTCCCTTCACAAATGAAACAAGGGCTGTCTAAAAGAAAAATATCCATGATATCCAAATTTACTGGTGATGCAATTTCATTAAAGTAAGTAGCTATACAAAGAATGAATTTACCACAAGCATCATTTAATTTATAAATATATGCTATAAATATAAGCAATGGATATTTCAAGAATGAGGTAGTATGCTTAGATAAATGTTAGACTGAAAAGTGACTTAGAATATTTGATTTTTGGAGCATTTTTATTGAAGTGTTTATTTGGGAGTGTTGAAGTTGATAATACTTATCAAACTCATTTATATTAAGAATATGACACCAGTATTATTTAGGAATGGTTTATGTCAATTTAGAAATAAGGACATCATTAAGAGCCCTCCAGATGCATGGGCTGTGTGTAAGTCCATTCCATTTCTTTTGGGCTGGACAAGAGGAGAGCGTGATTCAGTTCTCAGCAGAAGAAAACTGACTTGGAAACTTGTCTCTAACTAAGAGGGGAAAAGAAGTGAGCTACACTCTGAAAAGATCATTGCCGGAGTCTGCAATAACCTCCCAATCAAATTAATTCAACTTACAATTGAAAGGATGTGTTTCCCAGCCATGCCCCAGGAGTGACAACTCACTGTAACTAGAGCAGCAAGGAACGAGAGTTTTCCCTGGATAATTTTTCTTTTTTCAAAAGCACTGTTTTAATAAGGCTCTAATTCCCAGGCACTAAAGAGCTCAAAAGATATTTCATTTTGCATTCGTAACGAATACATACTGATTTCCAAAGAGAAATATTGAAAAATCGTATTAAATAATAGGAAAAATGAGCTAGAAGAAGAGCTGAATATCCCTTTGTGTGTATTTTTAAAGAAAAGTAATAGAATGGCAATCAGAAAAGCAATCTTTTGAAACAATCAGGATCCATGAGGAAAACATACACTGTTTGCAGTGAAAAAGCTTAACTTATCTAATTCCTACCACCTTAACCCCATGCCTTCAGCCTGTCTGAAGTTTATCATAGTGATTCAATAAAGCCTTTTCATTTTGAGAAAGCTTTACACACTGGCATACATATAAAGAGATAACATATCACCTTCACCTTAACATTTCATATGGAAAAGAATGGCAGGTTTTAGCTGGTACTTAGGTGCTCAGTGTAATGACAGGGAATATTGTCTATACATAAACATTTTAATAAATATTTTATCTCTTTCTGATGTGGTAATGCTGCTTGGCAGAATGCAGAGAGTTAAATCAAAGGGGGCTGTAAAAAGGAAAACTCCTAAAGGTTAAAGCTGCTAGAGCAGCAAGCTGGAAGGGTAATCACGTAAGAGAGAAGTTAGCCACAGATTCACAGCTTCAAAGGATTTAAGATACCTGCAGCAATAGCCTTTCTTCCCCCAAAACACCTTGGAAATATCCCCCTAGACCTTTGAATTTAACCTCATACAAGGAAATAGAAATTAAAGAGCCTTTTTTTTTCTTTCAAAGACAGATTAAACATTATATTGAATAACTTATATTTGAGTCTCTTTAGCTTCCCTTCCTTTTTTTCTGCACGCAGTTGGACTGGCTCAAGTGGCCACGCATTATGTACCTCTGCATTCCAGCCAAGAATGGCCTAAAGGGAGAAATCCAAAGGCTTTTGAAGGTCAAAGACCGGGTATTTCTGTGTGTAGTTGATTAGATTTCCAGAAAAAACACTGGTTTAACACTGGCTGCTTTAAAAAATGTAACTGACTTCTACTGATTTCCAATGTGTCTCTAAAAACTTTAAGCAAAATTCATTATTAAAATGATTAGTTTGATTATAATTATGTTCTCAATAGAGGATTATGTTCTCAATAGAGGAGAGTTACCCAATAGAGATCTTCATTTCCAAATCAAAGATACTGTCAACGGATAAAATAGCCCACTCCTTCAACACCTTGGATCAGATTCTTAACTCTACTTATTCTGTCTGAGTCTTAGTTAATTACACTTTTTCTGAATCTATTTCGTCTTGAGACCAAAATCAGAGGAAACTATCTGGCTGTACAAAAATTGGACTAATAAATGAGTTAAAGCTTCTAGTTCTTACATGGTTTAGACAGAGCTGGAATGAGAAGAAACTTCTTTTAGCAATCATTATACCCATTGCTCAGCTGGCTGGTCTGGTGGCAGGGCAAGTACACAAAAGATCAAGGAGTTGTTCCATATGAAATAGCTGTTCAAAATTTCCCTTTCTTGCACTCACCTTCTCCATATATTTTAAACATGCCATGCATGCTAGAATGAAAAGGCAGAACATAATCAATTATGGCTACTTTTACTAAATGTGAGAAGCTTCACACTTCAGTTTCTCCCAATGTTTGACATCACTGTCTAGACATTTGCATATTATTGACTGTTATTGTCAAAAATATGTATTGTGTTTTATATAGTTCTTGCAGTCCTTACAGAGAAGGCAAAAAGTACAGATGGGACACACTTGACCCCAAACAACGACCAGTTACTAACAATACCATTTATGAGTACAATAACAGTACCCTATCTGAGAGCATACTGTACTCTAGAAGGGCACAGGATAGGCAGAGCTTTAATCTAATGCCAAACTATCAAAGCACTAGAAAACCACTACTAGTAATTTGAATTAGAATAAAAAAGAGGCCACAAACACTCTTCATCATTAGATTTGATTCTGAACTTAATTTTAAATGATTAAAATGGCTTTTATGTCAACTAAGATATAAAACAGTGAGAAATCTTTGCACAACTAAACCACCAATGCATTTTTCAAAAAGCACCTCTTGGGATCCTATTCTTAGAACAGGTAAACTATTAATGCAGCTCATGCTGCATCACTCAGGAACAGGTTGTGGGAAAATTTTAGATCTAGAAGGAAAACAAATGTTGAGCTCAAAGGCAATTCTGTCGGAATGTTTCTCTGTCAGCACATGAAGTACATACACTAAGGAAGATAAGTATTAGCAAGTCACCGCTCATTATTTGCCTAATCACTACGTATGATTCTCTAGCATCTGTTAGGCACAAAATTGAAAACTCTGTTTTGCACAGTGGAAGAAAAAGATACTCTGATAAATTCTTAATGCAGATTTGCATTTTAAATTATATTTGCATCAAATTGAAAGAAATTATGCAAACACTAAGAAATTATTTCACATTTAAATATGACACTCATTTTTAATTTTTTTCCAGATTAATTCAAATCACCAAATTATACAATTTTATTAATACAAAAGATTGTATAGAATTGTGGTCCTTGTCCATCTCCCAGGGATGTCAATGACAGTTTTTGCACTGATTTCTTTGAAACCAGAGCTGGATCCCACCTCCTCCAATAGCCATTAATCGCTTTAAAATTGAGCACAATTACTAACAAATATTGTTGTCAAATTCATAGCTTGAGAAATATAATGTACTCTACTGTAGAGTATGTTAAGATTACTTCAGGATGTTAATTATCTGCTAGTGGCAATTTTAAAGATTAATGGTGATTATTGTAATAATTTGTACACATTAATAGACAGTGACATATAGACAATAACATATTATAATTACATACATACTTATACATAGACAACTTTAATTAGCCACTGTTTAAAACCCACAAATATAAACTTTTATACACAAATGTACATGTAATATGGAGTAAAATATTGTTTGACGACAGAGTGTAATATACATGTGAGATATATTTTGTACTTAAATATAGTATTAATTAAAAAATGTTATGTACTAGAAAGATTTTTACAAATATAAATAGGTAGATAATACTACGGTATAAATTACAGTATATAGCTTTAACTTATAATACAGATCAATTCATAAGCCTTCAAAATAGAATAAACTATTTGTTATTGCTACCCGCTAAGATGATTTCTGATAAATTTCAGTATTTTCCCTATGATATTTTACTGAGCATTATACTGTTTCCACTGAAGTAAATGGCAGTTTCCCACTTAATTCTATGCAGGCAGGAGCAATTGCTTAATAAAACTACATAGACTACATTCCACATGCATTATTTTTTTCACTGTTATCAAGTAAAGTACCAGAATATTTTTTTAAAGGCAAGAGGAGAGAGCAAAGAGTAAGAAAGTGAAAAATATTAGTGAATGCTATCGTACCGATTTCCAAGGTCCCCGATGCCATGAAACATCACCAGGGCAAGAATGCACATTACATTGTGCCATATTAGGTGGCTTGTCTAGAATTTCACAGTTTTGATCACCCAACATTTGGCCAGTAGGAAGCTGACAGATGACCAGTCTTGTCTTTATTCCATCTCCACACGTTTGAGTACACTAAAACATAGAATTTTAAATACAACATTTTTGTTAAGAGAATCTTCATAAACCATTCATACTAAAAGACATAGCAATTATCTATACATGTAATGATTTACTATGTTTATCTTCATAATCCCCAGACACTCCATCCAAGAATGGGTACTGACAGTCTAATCTTATCTAATGAAATGACTTTTTTTTCAACAATAGCTTACAAAGCTATATTTCTATACTTTATAAAGTAAATGTCTAGTCACAATAACAAGAATAATCTGCTCTCTGCAATGAGAAATAACTATTTGTGAGAATAAATGTATGACTTTTTTATAGTAGGAAAATGTGGAAATCAGTTAGTTATAAAAATGGTGTCCTTGCCAGACAAGACAGGTCTCAGGTACTGGACACATTTTCTCATAGTCTATCTCATACAGACAAGGTGTCAAATATTTATAGGGTGTGGTTTATGTTTCGAATTTCCACTGATGTACTTTACAGTGAAAAAATAAAAACACTCACACAACAAATTTGGACTAGAAATTTCTCCAGTATGTGGGTATGCAGCTACAAAAATTTTATTCCATGTTCATTCTAGTTTCACTTCTCATATAACTATCTAATTCTAGTGTTTTCAGGCAATAATATGATATAATGAATTATTACAATCAATCTGATCAAAAGTCAGCACGTCCCAATAAATGAGAATTTTTTACTATAGTTCAGAGGATTCTAAATTAGACATGACCTGCTGTGCCTGAATTAACTGCAATCCAAGTCTGCTTCTGTAGTCTGGAAAAAACATGACATTTAGACTGACCTTTAGAACTAAATGACTAAAACTGTCCAAAACAAACAGGAAAAAAATCACTACATCATTTCTTCTTGTTTTCCCCATCTCTAGATATTGAAGTATCCACGAATAAGCAAGAACCACTACAGAATGAATGCCAAATTGACCAGGTAGTTCTAGCTCTCTGTGGTGTTGAGCAAGAATGCATAGTCAAATATTCACAATGCACAGTATGGAGAAACCTTTCTTTGTCAAAGAATGTATAAAATTGCATCAAAACATTCACATTTACGAGTGGGAGTTGCCAGTGCCCAGGCTTAGCATGTTTGCTAGAAGTGATTCTACTTTCACCTTTAAGACAACAAGCTATTTAACCCACGCACACCTTCCACATGCATGATCATATTTTTCTATTTTCTAATTCATAGCTACAACACCTTTTTTTTTCCTTTTCCTGATGTTCATACAGACAATGAGTATGCTATTGCTTGCAGCTATTCTAGTCACTACTTAGTAAATTTGAGGTAAAATATAGCTTTCATTTAGTTTCTTGGGTTCACTTTTTCTAGAGTACTTATTACAGAGGTTCTTCTCATACACTCTTTCTGGAATGGAAGATAATTTTGGATGAGTCAGGATTCAAGAAGCTATTGTAACATTCAATTAGAATTTTTTTACAGTAAGTATGTATTATATTGGAAAAGGCTAGATATGTATAAAAAGCCTAGAATTTGTAAAGTTATCACTATTCTGCTGTTTAGCAAACACGATGGTATAATTCCAATCACTTTGAACATACTTATCATCACACAATACTTGCTTCTTTGGGATGTATACTAAGTACCCATATTTACACTACAATTCTAGACTTGATCAAGGAACAAATTTTAGGTAAACACACGAAATGAATTCTTTTTAAATAATAATAAAAAAGGTCTTCTGTTCCATTCATACAAATAATTATTTTACTATTTCTGACTTAAATGGTAAATAATGTTTCCTTTTGAAAGTGAAATCATCTTACTTCTCCCCAGTTCCCAAAGTTCCAACGTGGGCAGGGTCCAGAATCACAGTGTCTTGACTCTGGAGGTTTTGTTGCCTCATCACAATAACTAGCACTTCTTCCTTCCTCATCTTGACATACTACAACGCGACGGTGAAATCCACCTGCGCAAGTACTAGAGCACTAGCAAAACATGTGAACATATATATCACTATTAAAATAATAAGCAAAATGTACAATATGTTGATTAAAACTATTTTTATATTAGCATTCAAAACTGGAAATTTGCAAATAAAAATTACTGTTGTATACAAGTATTCTAAAGTTGAAAACGCAAAAATGCCTTCTAATTTGACCAAATTCGTTCTGCAATAACATTTCTAGAAACACTAACACATCCATGACAGAACACATAAATATATTTTAAATTTTTCTTACTGCTCCCCAGGGTCCAGTTCTCCATTGGTATCCTCCCACAGAAGGATGGTTCCACTGGTTCACATTATCTTGTGGATAGCGTATTGGAAGGTAATCTAGTTCTGGAAAGCGGCTTGGATGGTCATGTATTTTAGGAATATGATGATAAACTGGTGGACACGGCGGCATGTTACATTCCTGCTCTTTGGAAGGGCGGCCTTCGGGATCACAGTAATTCTCGTTGATTTGTTGATGATAGTTGACACAGATAACTTGTCTCGTTATTACTCCACTATCACATGTAACTGGGCACTGGCCAAAAATTAATCCAATATTTGTGATAGAACACTGGTGACTAATAATCAAAGACATTCATATTTACTTTTGGCAGCAAGAAATGTATACATTATTTTTTTTCAAGGGATGCAGCTTCAATCATGCCTGTATAGAATAAGAAGTCCCAAATTCTAACCAGAAAATTTGCCCAATAATCTAACGAAGACACTAAAAGAATACAAATAATACTTACAGGGGACCAATTTCCAACTTGCCACTCTCCACATGGGCTGAAACAGCTTGAAATTTCAGCCGGTCGTGGTAAATGAGCACAGAAAGATTCATCTGCTATTCCCCCATGAGCATCTCTACAGCTCACATAGCGAGCACGATCACCTTTTCCACAGGATGCAGAGCACTGTGAGGAAACAGTCCATGCTCGTCACACTTTAGCAGAGAAAGAAGACCAAAAGAAGACCATGCAAGCAGCTAATATACTAACAGCTTAGTATTGGTTTGCATTCAGAATTAAGGCCTGACAACCAGACTCCCATCTCATACTGGCTACAAAACTACACTAATAGAGCCATGCATTCAGGAAGAAAGCAAAAGTATTTTCCTTTGAGATCCTTTTGGTGCCTTTATAGTTGAAAACTGCAAGGTGAATTTAGTAGTGAGATTCTGAGTAGCCTCAGTCCATGCACTCATTACAGCTAAAACAACTGTGCAAAGATATAATTATGTTTTATGCTTAGCTAAGAACCTCAAGGTTCTTATTTTTTAAATTATACAGATATTTCATAAATTATTTAAATTTTTCACAACTCTCTCAAGAATAATTTTGTAAATCATTACAAAAATCAAGAACTCTTCTGCTCTTCTGTTAAAGTTTTTGTATAAACTGAATTTATTTGTAACACTTACCGACAAATTATCTAGCCTGAGATCTTTAAAGACAAAACTGCTTATCATTGCTATTCACATGGAGGATTTAAATACTTCTTTAAAATGAAAAATGTTCTCCATAGTCAGAAAATAGTCCATTATTTTTGAAACCCATTTCCTTGAACACTCTCAATCACATGAAAGCTATTCTGTTCAGAACTCCAGTACCCAAACTCTCAAGGTTTTTTTTTCCTTATCTTCTCTGCTAGGTTTGAAAAACAGAGTTTGCTTGGAGTGTCAACTACTTCCAGAAAAAGAAAAAAATCTTTAGAAAAGGTAATAATCTTGTTAAAGAATTACCCCAAGCAGATTTTAGTCTGAAAGATATACTGATGAGAGCTTTACACAATAGGAAAATGGGTGAAAAAGTGGAAGATAGTTTTGCAAGCCATGACCACTATGACATAACATACTGGTGTCCATGATCCGTATCTCCATTGAGTCATTTTCCCCACATGAATTAGAGGAAGTGATGTAGTCCATAATTTTGTATTTTCTGGACAAGAGGGCAACTCACATTCCTGTTGGGGGAGAAAAACAACACTGACTGTAGTAACTAAACTCACTGACTGTAGTAAACAAATATGCCTTATGAAATAGAATAGATTTAAATTAAGAGAAGTGCTAAAGATAAAGTGCTTTGGGACAAAAGAGAAAGGTAGAGAACCATATAATATAATCACAGTGTCACAGAATGATGAAGGTTGGAAGGGACCTTTGGAGATCATCTAGTCCAATCCCCCTGCACACGCAGGGGCACCTAGAGCACGTGGCATAGAGTCACATTCAGGTGGGTTTGGAAGATCTCCAGAGAAGGAGACTCCACAACGTCTCTTGGCAGCCTGTTCCAGTGCTCTGTCACCCTCACAGGAAAGAAGTTCTTCCTCACATGGAGATGGAACTTCCTGTGTTTTAATTTATACCCATTACCCATTGTCCTATCACTGGCCACCACTGAGAAGAGTTTGGCCCCATCCTCCCTACATTCTCTCCTCAGGTACTTATACATATTGATCAGATCCCCTCTCAATCTTTTCTAGGCTAAACAGGCCCAGCTCACTTAGTCTTTCCTCATAAGATGGAGGGTTTCCAGTCCCTTAATCATCTTTGTCGCACTACGCTAGACCCTCTCTAGAAGCTCCACATCCCTCTTGTACTGAGGAAGGACCAGAACAGGACATAATACTCCAGATGTAGAGAGGGGGAGGATGTCCTCTCTTGACCTGCTGGCAATGC
Organism: Tinamus guttatus; assembly: GCF_059628265.1. Classification (NCBI taxonomy): domain Eukaryota; kingdom Metazoa; phylum Chordata; class Aves; order Tinamiformes; family Tinamidae; genus Tinamus; species Tinamus guttatus. Next base: position 932,916 of record NW_028288740.1, read on the forward strand.
TCTTAATGCACTTCAGCATCCCATTGGCCTTTTTGGCCACATGGGCACATTGCTGGGTCATGCGTGGTCACCTTGTTTTCCACCGGGACTGCCAGGTCCTTCTCTGTAGAGCTGCTCTCCAGAAGGTCAGCTCCCAGCCTGTACTGGTGTATGTGGTTATTCATATACACAAGCTCATGTCTATACAGTTCTGAAGTAATATCATTCCAGTAAGCAAAGCTTTTTTTTTTTTACTTCAAATAACCCTGTTTTTCTTTTAATAATTATATGTAACTAGGCCAACTAGGTGCAATTACTTTGCATCAGGGCAATCAAAGGTCTCTGCACCCCTTGAGTTCTAGATTCCAGATTTTGCTATCCCCAGTCTCCAAATTGCTCTTCTTTTACTTACTTCCTTGGACTAAAGTTGAAGAAAGCAGACAGTTTCAGTACTTTTTCACATTCTAGAACACATTTTCCTCAAATTCCTTCCAAAAGTCAGTAGACAGTATTTGTGCTAAAAAGCACAACCAACGGAAAGGTACTTGTTTACTTACTTGACTGTCTGTAGGACGAATAGCAGCATTACATTCTCTGTCATCATCCAAAATAACTCCGTAAGTCCCAGCAACACATTTGACTGCACGCATCTGGTATCCATGACCACATGTTACAGCACACTGTTAAAATCAGTAATTTCATATACTTGAAATAACATAATATTTACTTAAATTTATTTTTAATTCAATATTCTATTTTAAAACTCATTTTATCATGAGTAGGAATTTAATAATTAGGAAATTATGTCCCACTATTTTTTATCATTATAGTGCTAATTTAATATGATTTTAAAATTGAGCAACAATCTTAACATCTAATGAACAACCACTGACTTACATGGCTAAAGACTAGCCTAGTAATTCAGACAATTTGTATGAAACTTAAAAATTTAGAATCCACTTTGTAAATCATATGTATACTTTACATACTAGTCTAACAAAAAAACGTAGCAAGTGAGCAATTAAAGAAGTACAGCTACCATAATCTCCATAATCTTAAATGAATCACTCTCTAAACTCCACTGATTACACTGTCCAAAAGCACAATGTAGTTTCCTAGACAAAGGAAAAGTGATCGATCCTCTCTAAAAGACCTACTTTTGAAAAGCAAGCCTCTTGTCCAGCACATGGTCCTGCTTAGGCCTCTCCATCCTCCACAGTAGATACACTGTTTCTCAGTATTTAAATGGCAAGTATTTCTTAAGTCCCTGCATTATATCTTGTTTTGAGCAATCCCAACATATAAAAGCCCCATTAAATTGTGCCTTGTTTTTGAATTAATTTTCATCTTTTTGGGGACAAAAGCTTCTTCTCCAATTAATTCACCTTTTTCTAGAAATTTGAAGCCTCCCTCATACGTACGTACGTGATGATCACCATCATCAGACAAAAGAACATATTCTTGAGCTGCACTTTCACATAGAGTCAGAACCTCTTTTTTCACTGGAAATCGTTTAATAAAAAGATATTCAGCCAAATATGATGGCATTTTGCCTGCTATTATCAGCATATATCATTCTACGTTTTAAGTAAGTTAAACATTTAAATATGTTGACATATTTATATGTATTTGTTTGTTTACCTGTCCAATTCATCTGAATGCTTTTCTATCTGTAACTATTTTCATTATTTTGGAGACAAAATATGTTCTTGCAAAATAGCAGTAGCACTCTTAGGAATCAAGGCTGAGAATCAGCTTAGGCATCTAACTATGCCTATCCATCTATGTATATATTCCTAAATTAAGGGTTAGATAGTCAGTGGGAGCAGAGGGAGATGTGAACCAATCCACTTCAAACAGCTGCTAAAGTTCCAATAAAAATATTTAAATGGTATTTCTTTGTGTTCAGCTAAAATCTAAAGGCAAAAAGGCAGAAATCCTTAGGTACTCACTGCTCCCCAAGGCCCTACTTGCCAAGATGCACATTCATGAAGTTCACATGGTGTTACTGATTCTGGTCTATCATTTGGATTACAAAAATCCTCTCTCAGATGTTCATCATTAAGATGGCACCATACTTGCCGATGTCTCATTCCTTTGCCACATGTGACAGGACACTGTAAAATTACAGTAAATTCACTAATTTAATAAGACATGAAACCATTTTTTTTAAGTAGCCTTGTGAATTATGAAGATCGCATAAATGACAAAAGCAATACAAGCAGTGCAACAAAAATAGTCCTGTGAACTCTTTGGATGCTACTAAATATCAGGCCAAATACATAACACTGACAATGGAATCACTGTTAAGTTTCTAAAGCTATAAAAATATGAAAACAATGTACTGTTAATTTATTGCTATTAAAAATGAATACTAATTTAAAATATGAATGCATATTATAGCCCAGCTGGCACAGAAAGCATATTTAAATGATCCTTGATTCAATTTTATCCATATAATTTATAACAAAACTGATACAATTTTGTTCTTTGCTTGGCTGAATGATTCACATTGCTTTATAAGAAAATAAGGTATGTATAGGACTATAGACAGGTCTACCATAAGTAGTTTCACTATCCCTTTTTACTGTAACAACATTTCAGAGAAAAAAATACTGGTGTGCTTTTCATAAGTTTTTGTGCTATCTGTACATCTAGTATGTACATCAATAGAATCCTAGCACTTAAATATTTGTACTTTCCAGTGTTCAAAGGTAAATAAGAAAAAACAAACAAACAAACAAAATCCTCTTATTTTACTACTGTTGGTATTGATGGCAGTACAAAGTGAGTTTTAAATTTTGCATGGCTGGTTACCTCACTCCACTCACTAAAAGACCAACTTGGACATAGGAATTCATTGCAAGCCTGGGTTACGATTCTTGGAAGTTCATGGCATTCTCTGTCAGGAAGATGACGACCCAGATTGTTCATACAAAAGGCTTCTCTGGTTCTGATGCCTCTTTCACAGCTCCTTGAACACTGCAGTGTACCAAAAAATTATTGTGAACAGGAAACATACCATAATAAAAAACAGCTCAAAATGCATTATCAGGCTTAAATATGAAAAACAGCAAAAATCATTTAGCAAAATTACATCCTGTCGTATGTTCATTTAACACACTTCAAACATGTGTACCAGAGATAAATTTGGCATCTTGTTAATTACTTCCAAGATAGCACTCTTTAATTAATATTAAAGCTGAACATGTACTAACATTTTTTTCTTTAAATACTTAAATTATTAAGACTCTAAGCAAAAGATACACCTTGAATGGCCAGATCTTCTCTGCTGATTTCCAAAAACAAGCTTCAAATAATTTAGATATCTACAGTTTCTCACAAAAATATGAGCAATTTTGTCCAGTAGTTACCTAAATATAGAGGTATTAGCTTCTCTAACAACATTGGACTTGTCAAACATTATTTTCTTTTAGTTGCTTAAATGGAAAAAGAAAGAATAAAAATAAAAATTTGATATGAACACTAACCAGAACTGTAATGGTACAATTATAAATTTTTGAATTTGTACCTCTGACCATTCTGTGTAGTGCCAACTTGTTAACATACAGTCACCATGACAGGGCTCTCTGGTTGGTGGTTTCTGCTGATCAGCACAGTATCTATCATCCACTGGAGCACTGAGTCCTTTTGAAACTGAGTACTTCATGCAAAGGATTTCTAAAGAACGATACCCTGGGCCACACTTTGATGTGCAGTCACTTTTGCCAATACTGTGCCACCTACAAGGATAAACTGTTATAGAAAACTAACTATGTTTTAAAAAATAAATGCAAAGCACTCAGAGAATATAGTTAGAATTGCAGTATAAACATTAATTTTAGACAGAGGATAAATATGACTGTAAAATCTATACAAAGACTGGAATTTTCAAAGTGATAGAAAGAAATTTGACTGATATACCTGAAAATTCTTTTTCAATTTAAAGCATATTTTGTATGAATCTCCCAATTGACTTTGAAAAATACAAGCTATAATTCTGATCATTCATCCTCTGCACACTTCATTGTGTACTTTCTCATAGTGCAAATATACATGATTGTATTCCAAATTAGTCTCAGTTGTAGGTACAATTCCAGTAAAAAACATACTCTGCCCAGTAATACCAATTTTTATTCTAGCATGTAAAGAAGAAATTCATAGTCCTAACAGGATACTTTGGACTTAACAAATAAAAACCAGAAAACTATGGAGTTCTGTGTAGTATTAGAGATGTTAATCTAATGTATATACTCTTAAATCAGCAGATTTAAGGGAGGAAGCAAGAGACTGATGGAGAGAGGAAGAAGCAGTCTGAATTATTTCATTTTGATCTCTATCAACAAAAATAAGTAAGACCACAGTAGCTCCATCAGTACAGAACTTGTTTTTACCTTAATTCACATTCTGTATTACACTCCTCAAAGACTTCTGGTACAGAAGGTGCAAGTTCACATCTTTGATCAGACACTACCACATGATCACTTTTACGTATGCATGTCATTCTTCTTCTTCTAACACCTTGTAAAGAACATATCAAAGAAAAAAGGGCTAAAAGATGAGTGCCTTTTTCCACTAATTTCTGACTTATAATTTAGCAATTTAACGGAAATGCCCCATTAACACTAATATTTGTATACAGCAGATTCTGCACAAACACACTACTTTTAGTGCAGCTGACTAAATTCCTGTGGAGAACAACCTTGTCCCAGTGACATCCACCACCCGTGATGGCTCCCAGCCATGCTACCATGATCTCATAAGGGCATCAGCACCCAGAACACTGTAATACAAAGTGCAACAGTGCATTTAATCAGCAGGCTAAATATTCCAAAAGCATCACATCTGTCCTTGGATAATTACTAAACACCACTATGTTCACTTCAAGGCCATGATCCCTTTCTTAATGCAGCAGAAAATTTGAGCATCGGGTACCTGGAAAGGTTTCTTGGAAGTGCTGGAAGTACAAAAGTTGGCAGCTCTACATCTCTAGCACATGAGCACGTCTACAACCTGACTCAAAATCAGAAGAAACTTACTGTCGTCCACCCCTGATATAAGCCATGCCTAGCATCTGCTAATGGGAGTATCTATTATTAAGTGTACATAAACTTCATACATACACTTCATATGTGTTATGGCTTAGTTTTTCACTGGAGTGGCTTACACAATACTACACAAAAATTATAAAAATATTCTAAAACACATTTATCTCAAAAAAGAGAAAATCAAAAAAAGACAAAGAAATATATATGAAAGATACTAGACAAATCAGGTAGTGGATATCTGGAAAAATGATAACAGAAGAGGGGATAGATCGTAGTAGATATAGAATACCACATTTTCAAGGACGCAATACACTTGGTTGAAATATTTCTTATAAATCACTCCTATGTCAAAAAAAGAAAAAGAAAGGATGAAGAATAGAATTTTGAATATAGGATTGCACTGGATACATACTGAAACAAGGTAACGGGAATCTGAAGCCAGTCTGTCCTTAAAAGCTTTGTGCACCTAAAATTTACTGTGAGTGCTGAGTTTCTCTTATTACTAGGGGTGACAAAATCCTGACTACTTAAGCCTAGCTCCTTTTCAGATGTCATGAGGTCTTTGGTTCTGATGAAGAAAGAATCCACAATACCTTGGCACATTCTGCTGCAGTCTCGCCAGGGTCCAAAAGGATCCCACATGAACAGATCACTTCTGTCTTCTATTGGGACACTGAATGAATAACGCACATCAGGGTTGTATAAATTCCCTACACACAAAACCTTAATTGAGATAAAATGATATCCATTTTTAGTGAATTTGTGCATGACAAATTTATGAATATTACGAGCATGTAATAAATTTTCAGACTAATGAAAAATTTGAAAGTTCACCTGTAAAGTTAGCTCTTCCTCAATTCTATCAGTGCTGTTAATTCGCTCTATAGTGTTGTTTGAACCACTGTACTCAAAAATAGCTCCTTGTATGTTGATTTCTCTTTTTGACATGCTTACAACAAAATTTCCATTCAAGATAAAATTTCCATGAACATCAGATAGAGCTGTAAGTAAAATAAAGTACTGGGGATAAATATTTTAATTAAAAGGTTTTATAAAAAAATTTATTTCAACACTTAGCTTTATGCTGTTTCATGCACAGTTTTTTAAAGTTCATGCATTTGATCCCAACCATGAGTGACTCTCACCTAAAGAGCTGCCATGAATTTTCTCTGCATTAACAATAATCAACATTAATACTTCTTCTGCTGAATTGCTAAATATAATAATCACTCTTAACCTTTGTTAGGTTCTGCTAGTTCACTCATCGTGTTTTAATAAACATGGCCACAACCTACTCAAAAATGACAAAGCTATAATTTATTTTCTGATAAATAAACTCTTTTTTAAGAAACCTAGCAATGTGTCATTCATTCTTCTTATTAACACTGTTAACATCTACAGAGAAAATCAGACAAATGACGATACCATGTAATGTCACATTTGCTCCAAAGACTTTTTGAGACTGTTGATAATGTAAGTCTAGAGCAGATCTTTGGAAAGCACACACAAACCATCTACGAGTGTTGTACACAGCATGCTGTTACCGAGGTAGTTGTCATCTTCTGGTTTCCCTGAGTAGCTGTGCTGACGAATATCAATGTTTGTTGCTCCTTTGGGAATAGTCACTACAACATTGTAACCTGCAATGTAATTATTCCCAAATTAATTATACACAAAAATTGTCATGTACAAGTAAATATGAGCCTTCTGAACCTACGGTAAATTACTTTTAATTAAAAAGCTATGTAATGTACCAAAGACAACACTGCTGAACACTCTCATGTTTTAGAAAGGAAATGTAAACACTTTCACATACATCATTATAAACATATGATAATGATAAATATCATTAATACATATATATTTTTTATAAAGTTAGCTGAATTGAACTTTTAGTGTCTTAACTCACAAGACAGTTAAAATTCATTCTTCTTTTCAGAAATGTAAATTCTGTATTTACCAATAACTGCCAGAAGAATCTCTAAAGAGCATGACTACTGCAAAAAGCAGTCTTGCTGGACTCAGGAAAAATGGTGGCTGTTTGTGGTTTTACCAGAGACTTGTACACAGTTCTCTGTAAGTCACTTAACCTGCTGTATCTTGGCTCCCTCTCTGTACAACCAGGTTAGCTTTTCCCTGTCTTAGAAAAATTACTGCATGACAGCGCCCTGAGAACAAGTCTACTGCAGTGCTGCAGGTCATCCACATAAGTAGATCTATCAGATAAACTAGCTGTGCTTGATCCACACTCTACACTTGATCCAAATGTTAGCCTAGTGGTCTGCCTCCCTTTAGAAAAACACATGCTTCACAAACAAGTGATTCTTTCCTGCAATCCTTCTACTAATATTAGGGTAGTCTTGTCTTCAGGTAACAAAACAATCTGTATCAAGATCTGCTTTTTAGGAAAACTGTCACTCTGCTCACAGTCATAGGTTAAAAAAGACTGTTTCTCACAGATGCTGCTTATACATCCAAAGTGATTCTAAGAAAAACTGAATATGACAAACATATGAAACAAATAATAAACATAAATATACAATATAACCTTTGTTAGAATTTCCAGTCATTTTTCAGTAGTTAACATGCTCTTGCCAGGATTAGTTTTGCTTGGTTAGCTCATCTCCACGCGTATCAAAATAATCAGCAATCTCCTTTTCCTATGCCCCGTGCTTTTCATCCCCAAATCCTCTCCCAGGCACTTAGCGGGCGCATTTGAACCTCAGGCCGGTCACTTGTACCAGCCGGGGGCAGCACCGCGATTGCAAACCGAGACTGCCTGCCCTGGATGAACACGCAGCGCCCGGCCGAGCTGCCAAGCACGGGGAAAAACAACGCGACGGACACCAAAACACCCCTCGTCTTGCACACTGAACAGCTTGTGGCAACGTGGAGGCACAAGAGAAAATACGGGAGAATACAGATTTTTTTTTTTTTTCAGATAACCTCAGATATTCTAGTTCTAAGAGGCAGTAGCTAACATAACAACTAAGTACACATAAGTGGATTACAGTTTTCTAATTTGGGAGCCAAGCAAACTGGTGTTTCATTGAATTTCTGACAACATTCACTTAACTGTTTATATACATAATGACATTATTATAACTGTATGGCTGTGAGGACATATCAGCAATTCCACATGCTGCTCTTGCCTAATTTCACATTCTACTTTAGTAAAATGGTTTGTGTGAGTATGGAAGGGAATAAGGTCAGTGAAAAGGAAAAAGGCCAGGTTCACAGAGGTAAGTGTTCTTATCTTCTGATGCCTAACTTGAAAAATCTTTTATATTTATATATTTATATGAATATTTACGTTATAATGCAATTCCTGTGCTACTTTTAAACTAAAAGTTCCTTGATATGGTGAAAAACAAAAACATCCATAGTCGTTTACTCAGATTGAACAAAATATTGCCTTCTTTACTTTGAGCACATATTCAGAAATTCGGTCTTTAATACAAAACGTGATCATGCCTTGCAATTTCTCAAAACACACAGACACAAAAAAAGTTAGATGTATTTATGCGGGGAGGGCTGCTGCATGCCAGCTCTACCATGTTTTGGTACTTTTTGCTCAGCACAATCCCTTTGTCAGGAAAAAGAAAATCCATCAGGATACTGGGCATACTTTCCTCTTTGACCAGCAATTCCTTTATTCAATGAAGACCATATCTGGTAGCTTTCCAGGTGTTATTTTCACTTTGCCTGTGGTTCAAGCAGTAAGAAAGCTCAAAGTGGCCTTTGGGAATCTTACATTAACTACGGTCTTCTGCCCTTATGTTGTATGCTCTAGTTAAGCTGCACTGTTAGCCACATACAGAAGTCTCCCCACACTTCCCAGAAGAGGCTACACAGTGAAATAAAAGCTATCAGTAGCTCTGCTAGAGAAGCTAATACAAAGAAACAGAAAGTTATTCAGAAGAGTTTTTCATTCATTAGATGCCAACGATGAGGAAAGAACCTAAATGTTCCAGCCCACAGTCACTGGAAAAAGAAGGTTCACATTTCACATCTTTTCACTGTATGAAACAAAAAAAGTTCACCAGCTGCTCAGGCCACAGACCTCTCACTATCTCCTTATTAACCAAAAGGTGCTGGAATAAGTCCTCCAGCTGCATAGCTCCACTCAAGAAATATCACCAAGTGCAAAGCAGCGAGTCCCCCCTTTAAAGCACTTCTACAGTTCCTCATCATCTTTGTTTCATGACTTTTGTTTTGACCTTAAAGCAGATAGACCTTTTCTCCTTCATCTGTCAGCGTGTCAGCACTTGCCTCTGCATCTTTGAAGGGGCATGGGTCAGGGATACTTTTTTCTGGCAAAAGCTCTAAAGAACATGCACTTAAATCATACTTCTGCAAACACAAAAAATAATTTCTAAATCAAATTGAAATGTGCATTAAGATTTTTTTTTAAAAGACATACCATAATGAGCACTGTTGAAAGTACCTGCAAGAGTCTTACATGAAGAATTATCCCCACCACAGATTCCACATTTGTCTCTCCTTGCCTTGGAATTCAAAACGTGATCGCAGCCAGCTTGCTACAAGACATACAATAAGCCTGTGTGATTCAGTCCAATAAAAAACAATGAAAACTAAAAACTAAGAGCTTCCCACCCCCGAAAAACATTTTTATTCACTGTATATATCAAAGGAATATCTCCAGCTCCTTGGCAATCCATGAAAAGCCTTTTATGTTTTTGGGTGCTGTGATGTAAAACACAATAGTTCTGTTGTACTAAGAAAGTGCAATGCAAACACACTTAATATGTCAAAAAGTGTTTAAGAATACATTTAATAGTATAAAATATTTGCATAAAATATTAAATGTAGTGTAAAAATCTTAAGGCATAGCTACTTTAAAAACTTAGAAGTCCAAAGCACATGCGCAAGGTCATCAATTCTTTTAAAATTTGACATTATTGCAAAATAAACAAAGGAATACAAGGAGACTGCAGTTAAACTAAAAAAAGAATACTTCTTTCCTTTATATATCTTTATTTAAACTTCCTTTTTTTCTTCTTATCATATACAAGCATTTCCTCTTTGCCATTGATTCAACACTATAAAAAGTCTACATTTTCCCTTCATCTTTAATTTAGTCCATTTTACTGCAATCAACAATACTACCAAAATGGACAGAGTCTTGAATTTTTAGAATATGAGAGCTCGTCTCTGCTGATATAATCTTGTGGCACTTCTGTCACTTTTGTCATGATGATAATAAATACAGCGTGCTTTGTTCCTCTCTTTACGCCAATTTTATATCTGTTTCCCTCTACTCGTTTCAACACTATTAACCTTCCCTTTACACACTAGCCTTAATAAGAAGGGACTGTGGGTTTTCAGATTCAACTGTATGTTCATCACTCAATCTTTAATTTGGTAGGGATCAAAATTTACTTAATTAAACACAAAATATCATGCTTTATAGATTTCCAAGTAATGGTTGTTTGGATGTATAATTAGTATCCGTTTTACCATCTCTTAAACTGCTTTTAGTAATTAGTAAGTTTAGATTTAAATACCCTGCATAAGCCTTGAACACAAAGGTCATTGGTTTCTGCTCCACAGGGAGTACCATCAGCAACTCTGTCCTTCAGCTGATAGTAGGAAGTTGTTCCAGAAACTCGGCAAAAAAGCTTACAGCGATCTTTCATAGCAACTGGAAAGAAAATCCAACAGTGTGTTGTTGTATTTTTTTTTTTTGCCTGTTTTAGGACAGAATAAAGTAGCATACAGCAAATGTATTTATGTAGCAAAGTAAAATAGCATTTGTATTTCATTGATTTAAAAAGTTTATATTACTTACTACCACTATATTTTGGAAGCCAGCGAACAGCAGAGGTAAGACCATTGATGTTAAAATGTTTGCCATCAAATTCAGAGCACTGTTGTTCCCGGAAATCTTTTTTGCCCTTTGGACAGGAATCAGTATTACATGATCGAAATTTCATCCTGCGGCCAACACAGTACTTTCCTCCATTTCTTGGTCTAACAAAAATAATTAAATGTAAAACACTATCTCTCAAGTTTCTAAAATTGCTGTTTTTCAGCGGGGAGTGGTTTGAGGCACTGATATGAAGGAAAAATACAACACAATAGTTTTGCTACAGTCTTTTATTGACTGTTCAGACACATACCTCTTCCATTGCACTGTGCATACATTTATATCTATGCAAGAAAATAAAAAGTGAATGTTAACTGCTACCACTGGGAGAGGGGAGAGAATCAGCATTAATGTCTGCTGCATTAAATACAAAGTAGAATTAAAAGGTAGAAATCTGTAAGATCCATTTTTTTGTTTTTCTTATTATATTTTGCCCTAGAAGAAACACTACGAAGTTTCATGTTTCAGTAAAGTGCATTAACTTAGCTGTGATCTCATCCTTATTTTTATAGAAGTTGCACCTCCCTCACTAATTTAAAATAACTGAATTGTTTTAAAAATGTCAAAGAAAGAAAACAGAATTAGGTTGTGACACACTCTTTTTGGTGGTCTTAATATTGGTTTCAATTTTGAGATCAAAAGAAGAACTAAAAAAGACAAACTCTGAAAAATAGCCCTTTAAAGTCTAAAATGTTCTTTTAAATCACTAAAGTATTTTGTAACTGTTATCTGTGTTATCTTATTGTCTTTTGATATAAAAGAATGAAAAACACATTACGTTTTTCAGGCAATGGATTTTTTTTTTTTAATTTCCAAAGTTGTAAATGACTCTTCTCTAGTGAGCATTCTTTGTGAACATTACTGGTAGCAATGCTGTGAAAAAAAACTGAGATAAAAGCAAATCAAGTGTTCCATTAGTAAGAATACTAGGGAATACATCTATTTTTATATTGCAGTTAATGTTCCAGAGAAAGCATCTCAATGCTTAAAGAACCTTTCAGCACTTAGAGTACAGTTAGAAAAAAAAGACCTAGCAAAGTTACTCCTCAGAAATACCTATAAATGTGAATGATAGAGCTGAGATAAAAGTAATCTGAAAGCCCTCTTCATATTAGAGCATGCAGACATATCCCTACTTTCAGACCTGGCTGAAACAATCAGATATTTTATAGGCACTTCAGAGTAAGTAATTCATGCAACCATAATACCTTCATTTTGTTCTGAACAGCCTCTTCAACTGTAATACCTTCATTATGCACTAGCATAAATACAACAATAATAAACATACTCCGGTCTATTACATAGCCTGGTGGTGCTCTTAATTCCGCCTCCACATGTTCTTGAACAGGAACTATAGGGCCCCCAAGGTCCCCATTCTCCATCTACAGGACGTGCCTCCATTTCTCTGCTCACACAAATTCCATGGCGGCAGTGCTACACATTTAAGAAACAAAACAGGCAAGCCAGTCAGAAGGTTACTATACCTTAGGCTAAAAGAGAACAAAAATTAATAGCTTTTATCCAAAGTCAGGACATTTTCTAAAGCAAATTCCTTTAAGGCATCTTATGCAGCGGCCATGTTTTTAAAAATGCTGTCTAGAATCCAAGCTCTCTGTGAAAGTTATTGAACACTAACTTATTTCTTTACATCTTCTCTCTTCATTCAAATACCTATAGGAGGACCTCAAAGCCCTGTCTTAAACTCCTGATATATTCTCATGCACAGATTTCAAAGTTAGTTTGCAGCAGTCTGATATGTATGAGGAGCTTTCGGTTTTATTAGTTCACACTGGTTAGTAACCTGAAAATGAATAATAACAAATCACCAATAAATTCAAGGTCTTTAAGTAAATGAAATGCCAAAGCTAAAGCTAAGCTATTCTTAGCTATCGTAGCTAAAAAGAAAGGGAAACTGCTTGGAAAAAGCAAACAAATTTTCAGACATTTTAGATCTTTTTCAGATCATGCTTCTACTCAGACTTTAACAGCTATAAAGGAATTGTTAGAACTATTTTACTGAGTAGTACTAAGTTTACTGTTTACTACTATAAGTTTACTGTTATTTTTAGAACTTAATTATTATTTAAAGAAATAGCAATTCTCAGAGCAAGATATTATATTGCAATGTCCATGTGTCAGTTTAGATTTGATTTCTGTTGAAAACTTACAGGCATTCAGCTAAATAAAGTCAGCAGAAAGTTACAATTTTCATTTCACCTGCTGGGGTTTAAATTATTAAGAAAACAAAGACTGCCACTCTGTTATATTTTCTATTGTGGTCATGTCAGTTATGAAGCTTCACCACCCTTTACTAGCTAGCCTAAATCATAATTTTTAAGGTCTTTTGAGAAAATGAAGTAATGAGCTTCCTGCTTCTCAATATTTTCTGTCCAAGTCCACAACTCTGCCCATATTTATCCACTTCATCAGTTTCCCAAAAAATAGAAGACTAAAAGGTCTAAATGAGAATCTCATGATTGGTGCATGTCTGACTTTCTCCAAAGAATCTGCAGAATCATGAGCACTAATCCTATGGATGATTTATGACAGCTGGAATTCTAATTCATTTGCATGCTATAGAAAATCCCAAGTGATATATTCGACCGCAACATACTAGAAGAGTTTGCCTACTAGACTAGACCATTTATAAGATACTAGAAATTATAACATTATAACTCCTGCTAACTTCTACCAATATGAATGTGTTCTGGATATTCTCCTCAACTTCAGTCTCCCTCTGAAGCACGAGAGACACACTCCTCTGGAGACAAGACACTGGGCAGGATGGCCTGTGTGGGATCAGCGCTCATACTCAACACAGGGAATTCTCTATTTTTATGGCTGTTTGGAAACTCAGGATTAAACTGGTACTCAGTTTTGCTATCAGGAATGACTTCTCTAAGTCACATTGACAGGGTGGTGTATTCCATCTTCCCCTGCAGCATGTACACAGATCAGCTGCTAGAGTCATCAGTGCAGATCAACTCAACTCAACTGTTTATTATTTCTGAGCACTTCTGCTTTTCCTTCTCTGCTCTCTATGGCACTGAACAACATACTATCACCAGAAGCTAAAACACTTCTGTCTACCTAAAGCATCTGTCACATAAAACCATCTAAAGGCCTGTGACACACAGAAGGTAAAACAATCTAAGGGTACTATCCATTTTTTTCCATTTTATGCTAATTAAAATGTCACATGAAATTTCTCATTAGAAAAATTCTACTTATAGACTTACAGACTTATATTCAACTTATAGAAAATTATTATAGGAACTATCAATGAACATACCTTTGGCTGAGTGCACAGAAATGATGTGCACAGTCTTCCTGAATATACCTCAATATAGGCCCAGAACTGCCCATATAGTTTTATCGCTATATAAAATATTTACTAAAGCAATATTTTTAATGAGTATATGTTATTATGTTAACACCTATGCTATATGCTAGCAATCATTTTGCTCTCAGAATAGTAATCTGTGATATAGTCAGATTGTGAATCTGGCAGAGGTCTCAATCTAGTTGGGTTATAGAATAATCTGCTTGCATAGTTCTTGGTCACACTGATTGTTCCACATCAACAGTGTCATTTATGCTCTGAATACCACCTTCCAGCTGAAAATACGACCACTCAAGGCAAATTTTGGCCCAAAGCAAACACAAAACAAAAACTAGACCTACTTTGTCATAAAACCATTCAAATGATGCAGCAAATTAGCCAGATCATCTCTTGTCTGGTAATAAGAATAATGCTGTAAATTAATAATGAAAAGACACCACTATTTCACTGGATATGTGCCTTGCACATTGTATCATTTTCTCACATCAGTATTTACAGTCTGTTTTGATCCATTTTTTATCAGAGGCACTCAGGGTACCTGTGCATCCCAAACTCCTGATACTTTCATGAGGTAAAAGAACCACTAGCTTAAAACAATATGGCTGCATTACATTAAAGTGTAAATACAAGAAAATATTAAGATCCTGCATTTCTTCGAATTATCATTACTGTTGGAGAAAATCTATAAACACAATCAGCTAAAGATTCTAAATTCTACTTTACAAAATTAATACTGCATCCAGAAAGGAACTAGAAGCAGGAATTTATGTTCCTCTTCCATGAAGTAAAAAAAACATTTCAATAACTTGGAAGAATTCAGGAAAAGGGAGTTGTATAATGAAATTTTATACCTACAACAGCATTATTTTCATCCATAAAAATGCTAAGCATATGTTCACATCTGGGATTTTAATAGCTTATTCAATGAACTTGTCTCAGCTATTATTTGCTGCATTCCTACAGAAGCAACATGATTAAGTCACAGTAGAAAACTCAGGCACCAGACACTGTCCAGATGTTCCTTTGTGCTTTCCTGGAATCATTGCTTTACTGAGAATACACGGATACACAGAACTATCACAAACCTAATCACCAATGAGTTTTTCCACCCTGTATTTATAAAGGCAAATATAAGGTAGGCATCAAATAAAATGGGTATATCTTGTAATTCCAAACACACCGATCACAGCAAGTGGCAAATCTGCTCTAATTTAGGTCACTAGGTGAACTTTTCTGTCAAAAAGGTAGCAATTTTGACCCAAATCCACATGTATTTATTATATCTAAGGACAGGAAAGGGAGGGTTAATGATTCAAATCTGCGGTCACTTGAGCTGTGGTGCAAATTGCCATCCCCTAATCACCTGTTTACAACAAGCAATCCGACTTGCACGTATGAATCCAACTACAGTTTTGCTAAACTGATTTCAGGTATCCCCAGCATACCTTATAGTTTTTGTACTTGCTAATTTTCCAGGGAAGTACCTTTGGAAGAAATTACTAAAGTGTTAGCTGATAAGTTACGGTTAACTTACACTGAATCAAAGTGATAGATGGAGGTAGAGCAGGACTAAAGTTCTTCTGAAAATAGTTATTTCTTACACAGTCTGACATCAGTTACGGCAGGATAAGGACTGCCAAGTCCATCCTGGCTCCTCACATTCTCCAGATATGCCAGGTATGTATGTGGTTTTTGGAGACTCTGAGGCAAAGACTGAGACATTAACCCTCTATGGCCAATATGACAAACTCAACGGGCATAGCTTGATGAGTTGGAGCCCTGTGTAGCCTTGCAGAAGACAGAAGTCATGAAAAACTGGCCAACTTACTTCCAAACACCCACCTCTTTCGGAAGACCTTTCTGGTAGCTGCTTCTAAAAAGAAAAGGAGATGACTGCACAGAGAAGAGCATATGAAAGAAATGAAAAGGATTAGACATATGGGCCTATATTTTGCCTTCCAAATATCCATCTATATTTTTCTCATTTCTTTGGTCTTATGACACATGATTTCTTCGCTCCTTATACCCAGCCAGGGCCCTAAGACCATGGGCCAGCAAATACTACAGCAAACTGCATAGAAGAATAGCACAGAATGGCAAAGCTACAGTGGGCTGAAAGTGGGCAAGCAGGATGGGTGTTCTTGGTGCCACAAAGCAGACAAACCGCACGGGCAGAAGACCAGTTTGTTTTGTAGTCAAATGATGTAATGCTTTTAAGAGAAATCAATACACGGGTAGTAACCTACCACCAGAGAACAGCAAACACACCTCAAAATCAGAGACTGGTACTTCTTTTTTTGATCAGAACAATTCTTTTTCTTGGTCTGCATCAACATTCAAATGATGCTGTATCCCTCTCCTTATGTGGCTATAAATGGACCAGGATAAAATCTTAATTCATTTAAGAGCTACTCTGGATATTTTCAGAAACACTAGCTCAATATACCATTTATATCTGCAGTGAATGGCAGTAATTAACATCCTTCCCTCTCTCTCATACACACATGCACATACACACTGGTGCATCCTCTGCAATCAGACTGGCATTTGTATCATGTGTACTTCTTTTTGCTACTGAACAGTTTTTCCAGATTTCCCTGGCACGTTTATTTGAGTGGTGCTTAAGCTGCAAATGGTCATTATGTGGAATGCTGGGACAGCAGGAAATAGGATCCTCTGGATGAAGGGTTCCCCATGAATGATTGCCAGACTAGCTTCACTGGCTCCAGGACATGGAAAAATCCAGGTTAGGATCAAATAGTTGCCTCCTAATCTGCCTTCTAAATTCTGAGGAACAAAGGGAATAAGGGCATATTTGTATTCTGCCCGGGAATCCAGGAAGGATCCAACTGCAATCCTTCTGAATAAAAGACGAGTGTTATTTTCATGGCAAAAAAGCCAATGCTAAGCGAAGGCCATTCCTGGAATATTGATGATTTCACCAACTATTCCTGAGTTGGGGCTTTTCTCTTTGCTCAGATGATGTGCATTACCTCCTCTGTCAAATGAGTTACCATTATGCAAATATCACGTGAAGTACATTGATAAACACAGTATCACTTCATCACACAGAAAACATGACTGTAAGAGGGAATTCAGCTGAGCGTGAATATATGTAAGATAATATCCGTTATAATATCCGTAAGATAGTATCCGTTTCTCACACAATAAAATGAGCTTACTCCTTTTTTTTATTATTATTTGGTCATCTGCAAAATGGCATTGAGTATTTTCTGTGAATGGGATGAACCACAATGAGAAAATTTGCCAGCAGATTTAGACTTGTGAGCAAATCTAGTGACTCTAGAGAAAGACTTCTACCTACTAACATGATTTTGAACTTTTTTTTTTTGAACAAATGTAGGTGGCAGTCCAAGACCTGAATAACTCTCCAATCTCACTTTTTTGTTGTTATAACAAAAAAGAAGAAAAAATAAGAAAAAAATATTTTATCTTCAAGGTGAAGAGAGAACTTTTGTACAATCCCAAACTACAAGTGCATCCCTTACTACAGAAGCTCTTGAATGAAGTGGTCTCCAAAAAACTAAGAGAAACAGTTAATGAAAGAAAAGAAAGCAAGGGAAATCATAATTCAAACAGGTAATACTGACAGCCTGTTGGTCTGCAGAAATTTCAAAGCACAAGGAATTTTTGTGTAGTCTCATGCAACAAGAAAACCTAAAAGTAAGCAGAAGGCTAAGTTCTATTCTAACTGTTCACATTTCCTAAACATCTATCAAATTATCTGCTACCTGGAATGTGGCAGAAACAAGAACTATGAAGGTTATGAGTAAGAAACATCCCCAAAAAACATTCAGTATCTGTCCTACTGGAAAATAACTCCTTCTACAAGCATTGTAATATATACTGGCCTCCTCTGATGTGTAGATCCTCACTGCAGCATGTAAATATTTTCCTTATATTCATCATTCCTTTTCAAGCAATGATGAACATAGTCCCCACTGTAATACTGATACTTGCTCTTGTCTTGGCATATTTTCATATATTATTTTCTCTTTGAAGTACTAATTAGGCCAAAGAGTCTCAAAGCTGCATCCTCTGCTTCAGAGGTAGCCTGTGTGATGTTAGAAGAGGTGGTAGATGCTTAGACATCCTGCGAAGCCCAGAAAGCAAACATAAAAACCACCTGAAGAGAGGAGACATATGGAGAATAACAATGGAGAGAGAAACTGCTATAGGGGAGCAGAATTACTGCATTTGGGCCACCTGAACACTGAAAAAGTAGAAGAGACAAAAATTCAGAGCCTTTGGCAGAAGCCCCCCAAATCCAAATATAATTAATTTCTGCATATAACTCTAGAGTCAACAAAGTACAGTGTGATCAGATAAAAATATGGATAGTAAACTGTAATGAAAGTGAAACGGTTTTCTATCTTAGGAATTGCTTAGAAGAAATGTTTAAATCCCCATGACAAATTTTTCTTTACTCTCTACGAAGACCTTGAATTAACTTAGGCTGCATTTTCACTTTATTGTTATAGGAAAATGCTACCTGTACCTGTGACTAATAATACATACATTCAGCAGCCACTGAGCTTTACTGGTGTGTGCAGCATGAGATACACAAGACATAATTCTATTTCAAAGCACTTGTATTTGAGCAGACCAGCTATGGTAAGAACATGCTCCATTAAAAAGTACAGGCACTCTGAAAAAGCAGCTTATTCATTCACTTGAGTCTTTTATGTTATTAGATTTATTTCTTCATGTATTTTGTGGAAGAACAGGTATAAGGCCTGTTACATCATCACAGAGCAAAAAAAAAGTCTGATCTGACAAAAAAAAAAAGATATATTAACATATAACCTAAAACATAATCTATTATTAATCTAAGCTTAAAATGCCTAAATTAAAATTACAAATGTCTTAAGGGATCAGTTCTATATTCACCCCAGCAAAAAATGTTGCAAACACTAAATGTAAGTATTTAACATGCTGGAAAATATTACTTATTAAAACTGTTCACTATGTCTTATTCCTATTCTACATCAACAGAAACACATTGACAGGAGCTGTCCCTCACACAGGCAAAGATGACAATTTGTTCCAATAATTGCTGTTCTTTCTTACCTCTTTCAGAGGTAATGACTGCAATTATCTGTTCACTTCCTAGAGAAAAATGTTTGGTTTCACTGCAGTAATTACATAAAGTAGCTTTTTGTATACTTATATAGAGGAAGTGCTCTGAGGATGTCAATTTTGAGCAAAGCCTGTTAAAACTGAAGGTTATGTGTGAAGTTCATAAATGAGCTTCCCTTCTTTTCAGTGTCTGACTCCAAATAATAGGTTAAAAGTTATATCATCAGCTGTATACACAGGACTCAGTCAGGCAATGCTTCCATTGCAGTCTTCAGAATAACTTCTACAGATTTTCAAGACAGAAAACAGAAGACCAACTTTAATTACTTTAATTACTAATCTTTTATTCAGTAAAAACATGATTTTCAAATTCTTCACTATTTATGCCTTGTCAAATATGGAAAAAGAAAAAAGCCATCTGTAAATTTTAAAAATTATTGGGGAAAATTCAGTAGCAACTACCAATCTACTAGTAAGTAGAGTTAAATGTAGTAATCTATTATACATAGAAATCATATCAAATAATTATCATTTACTTGTCTTATTTATTCCACTATACAACTACATCAATAGATAAAAAAAAACTTTGTTCCCATGGCCCCAAAGCTGCCAAAACACACTAATATTAAAAACAGCTCAACCTACATACTTATCATTATCACTGTCCTATCCAAGCACATCAGAATCTCTGAAATATTTATTTTTACAGTCCCCTGAAAGGTAAGAAAATCTTTCTGTTTTCTGGTGGTGAACTGAGACACAGAGAAGGCAGAGACTAAATCTGCAAGGAGCTTGAGTAATTCTGTTCGTTTCCTGATCTACAAGCAACAAATCCAAAACTACAACCTTCATATCCTCCCTGTTAGCCCTGGACACAACTAATATGCACAAATACTTCTATTCCTATCGAGGTTCTGTAAGTGCCTTGACTATATCTACAAACTAGATAACCGGGACACGTAGGGAGAGCCCAATCCCCAAAGCAGAGATCAAGGCTGAAAACTGCCTGACGAGGAAGAGTGCGCTGCCCTCTCCGCACCCAAACGCTCTTTACCCAACAACATAATAAGAAGCTGTAGGAAATCAAGCTTGCATTTCCCTTTTTTTTTTATTATTATTATTTTTTGTCTGATTCAACATGTACCTCATACAGGCAGAGTCCTAGATAGAAGTATGTAAGTGAGAGAGTTCCCAGATTTTAGCATTTAACAGATCCAAATACATTGAATTCTGTTAAGAATAGACAAGGCAGTACGAGCTATATGTAGTCAAGACACTTTCTGGAATGAATGAAGATGCACCCGTGCATGCTTACATATTTTGTATGAAACATTTCAATACAAAAATGTCTATTTAAGGCAGGAATCTAAAAGAAACTGAAAGACTTCCTCTTCTCAGATGAGTACCTTAGCTGTAGGAGGACACTTCTACTTAACTAGCTCTAGATCAGTGGAACTGCCTCAATATGACAAATTTGGGAAAATACGTTTTTAGGAGGTCTTGTCTCCATGAAATTCATCTGTGAAGCATTACTGATGGCAAAAAAAATTTCAAACAACAAACGGGAGATAGCAGCTTTCCCTTGATATCTACCTGCTTTTATCAGGGTGGCATCTGTAGAATTTTATCATTATTCTGAGCAGACAACTTACGTTATGTTACTTGTGTCACAACATGACATGAGTAAGAGAAACTAAAGCCAGGTTCACACGACCGCTACACTACATGTCCAGGATTGCCACGCAGCAAGCACTGATCTGCCTTATCTACATCAGTAGATAAGTACATGTCATGGGCAAGCACTGGGAAGCAAAGAGAGGCTTACCATTCCCACACCACAGGCCGTGCCGTCAGCCAAAGGCATGTGCTGAGTCCGACAGCCCTTGTGAACTCCTTCCGTGCTCGTGCACCATAAGCGTTTGCATTGTTTCTGCAAAGACAAACAAGCGCGCTCGTCACGCTGCCCCGGACCGGACCGTGCTATCGCGGGGCTCCCCGCACGCTTCTGCTTGCAACGTGTTTGTCATGGAACCACATGCAAACGTAAAAGGGGATTCTGTGCAAGGCCAGGAAGGAAAGAGCAGCATTTTGAGATGGATTTAATTAGAAATAGGAGATAACTTAACTTCCTAAGTTAGATAATTTGGATAATAAAAGTGGATAATAAGAAAAGCAAATAAGAGAGTACAGTTCTTATTATGTAAGCACAGAATTTGAATGTAATTTCCAGAAAAAGGCACTAACTGGAATTATTTTTTTAAAAATCGGCTGCCTAAAGAACTAAGAGGAAAGTCTCCTTTTCAAATTGTTAAAAAGAGTTCTTAATGGACAAATCAACTCCTATGTAGTACAAATATTAAAAGAAATTTTTAATAAAACATCTTCAAGCTTTAGGTCCTGGTACACCTTTTTACCCCATAAATCCTGGCACCTCCTATACAGGACTTCACTTCACTGGCAGCTTATTTAATTCAGTCTGAATCTGATCTTAAACTCTAAACAGCTCCAGCAAGCCATGCTACAAGTAGGTCCAAAATCTGACTGTGACAGTAGTGAATCAAGTCCTAATGTCATACTTGTACTTTATATAGTATTGACAAACAGGCCCCATCCAGGTTTTGATTGCTTTATACAACTACACCAGTCTGTACAGTTTTCTTTCCAGATTCCCATTTTGCTAGAAATATATTTTGCGTTGTTTAAACACACAAAACACACCTACCAACAGGCATGAGAAACATGCAGAGAGTTCTGACTCTCTGGCAAAGTAGAAGCAATCTCTACTTTGAGGGAAATGTTTGGATAAATATTTGAATTAAAATACTTAAATTATAACTTACAAAATGTACTCTTAAGAAAGCAAATAAAAAAGAGCTGCAATACTGTGGTTGTCATGTGAAAATTAACAATTGTAAAAGCTACTGAAATAGAAATAATTCCCTGTCTGCCGATACAGGAATACAGTTATAGATTTTAAAGGAATCATAACCATGCTCGTGGATATGTAAGTCAAAGTTAATTCATCCTACTTGTCAATCTTATATATTTCTAGCAGATAGACCTGTAAGTCTTCCATTGAAGTTTTTCCCCTTTGACATATATCAGGATAAAATTATTCCTAAAAATTGAGTTCCTGAGACTTCATTACATAGCCTACCTTTCAGTAATTATTAATTAATGGTACCTATTAAGCGTGAGTCTGTGCCTTGTCCACCTACCAGATAGGGGCATACTTGTGACCCAAGACCAAACATAAGTTCACACTGCTTATTGACATCATACATTGATCCAGGCAGCTGAGAGGAAAGATCATATATTCTTCCACTTGGTTTGTCTAGGAGACATTCACCATAACCAGTACTATTGTAAAAACAGGAACAAAATGTGAATTAATCACTCCTAATTGATTTATTGGGGGCCAAATCACAAAACATTTACACATGCACATCTCAGTGAAGTTAGTTATGGGTTCGCATGAATATTTTCTCTTAATTCCTTCCCATAAAAAGACTTTAAGCAAAAAATAAACAAACCGAGCCACTGTTTTTTTTTCCTCCAAATACTTTGTCATCATTCTTTTGTTATCTCTCCTGCCAATTGTTTCTTTTAACCAGAATTCTTCATTCACAGTGCTTCCAAACAGTTTTACTCAAGACACCTATTTTGACCTACCAAAATCATACTAAAAAGTTCTTCAGTAGTCAAGGTGACAATATTAAAAAAGTAATCTATGCTCTTAGCCTTATATGTTGAATTCAACCATAACTGATGCACTGAAGTAATGGAGGCACTCATCATCGAATGAGTTAAATGTCTGTACGTTTCTGGAAGACTGACACTCTGCAAGTCAGTGGTTAAAGACAAGAACAACAACAATCTTCATATTTAAGCAATACTTCTAAAATACTTTTCGAAAGATGTTATACTGATACTTACTCAAGAAATTCAGTGATATATTTTTGACTGCATTTTGACCATGTCCATGGACTTGTATGGTAATTTAAAGTTGGAGCCATCACATGGTATTGATGTTTAATTCCAGCTTCTTTACATTTAAAACTATCATCATGAGGCACATTAAATCTAAAAGACAAAACAAGCAAACTCCAAAACAAGTTCAGTAACAGTTAATTTAAACTCTTTTTGTTGTAGCAGCAAATGCCCAAGTTTTGAATTTGAAAATGCCTTACAAATTATGACTACCTGACATTATGGCAAGAAATGTAGGAAATCTACCTTAGAAATGCCTTACAAAAATTCCATCCTTACCCAAAATTCTCCACATAGTCCATAGAATGCTGGGCAAAGTAACCCAATTAAGTAATTCTTCACTAGGAAAATTCTAATCTTTTTGGCATATGCCAATTTAGATAAGCATTCCCATCTACAGAACTGCATATGGGGGCCCTAACTGGACTGCTCATAATATAAGAATTCATTATTCACATCTCAGCTCCCAGCTTTCAATAACAAACTACACAGAGTACATCAACATCCTGTTTTTTTATAATTAACATATATGTTGTATTTCAGTTGAAGTACCATGACTAATGGCATGTATTGGAATGAACTTCCAGTCATATAAAAATCAACAAACTAGTTACGGAGCTCTGTAACGCCACCATTACCTACACTGTGGCACGCCTCATGGAGCTACAGCGGAGCACGTGTCTGGCATCTCTGATGAGGTATGCTCCAAAACACACAATGCTGTCAGCTCCTCTTATTTTTCTCTGTAAAATATTTCTCTTTCTGTTATTCTATTCTATTCTCAAAGGATCAAACAAAAGGAAGAATATTTCTGTGTTATATTAACAATTGTCTTTTCTTAATATTAAATTTCTACCGAGCCTACAACACAATGAACTGACAAGACTGTGTTGTATATCTAAGATAGCTGTCCCAGGTCGTTGATATGATGGAAGGATGGAATATAGTCTATGGCCAGGTCTCCCATAGTCCAGGTGATAAGCTGGATAAGCTATAAGGATCCACGGTTCCTCTGTCTCTAGATGGTGGGCAGAATTTGCTCAATGCAAGGGGTAAAAATAATGACCTTCCTAGAAGGACATAGCAGACGGCTCCCTCTTAGAAGGGAGGAGCATATCACTGGAAAATCATCATATTCAAAAGAAAATTGAAAAATTTTACCTGCTGATAAATAGGTACTTACACATGTCCAAGTTCATGTGCTATAGTGAAAGCAGCACTTAATCCATTTTCTTCACTTATGGAACAGCTGCGTAGTGGGTCACACATTGTACCTAGCTCTGCCAAACCTGCAAAATTGAACTCTTATATAAAAGCTCAATAGAACAAGCTTTCCTGTAGATGGAATGACTCCATAAATGGATACTATGGCACACATGTTGAAAGTCATGACTAAACAGCCAAACACACATAAAAACAACCACCACCTCCCATAAAAATATACATCAGGGCAGAAAAGTATTGCAATGTTCCTTTTTCTTTGTCCATGTCACTTTTTTGCATCTATTTTCTGATTTCTGCCTAGCTACAATGAAATTCTCTTACAAGCTTTCTGCGTAAAATCATAATGATAAAAAAAGAGAATAACTCACCAAGAGTATCACACTTCTCTCTTGCTCTGCAGATATCTTCCCTTGAAGGAAAAGATTTATTTCAAAATAATACATCAAGTAAAAAGAACGTTTTGTATTATTTCAGTGCTGCTACATTAGTTACAGCAATTGAGAATCTGATGCTCAATTTTTAACCTTACAGTCCACTTGAACAATTTGCATTCTGATGAAAGTAATTGAAATTCACCAGATTAAACTCACAGTATTGCTTTCTGCCTAGCTTGCAAAGAATAACAATTCAAACACTATACTATTCCACTACCATGTTCATAAAATAAATCAAGCACAAAATGCTGAAAAAACGTGCAGATTTCAGTATATAAGGAACTACCTTATGCAGGCATCCATCTGCTAAAGTAATGACATAAAATGCAGGACAAAGTCAAAGCACTCTAAGTGCTGGGGAGCATCTGATTTGAATGCCAGAAAAAGATTAAATAAAAACAACAGCAAGGCAGAGAGTATGTATTTCAATGAACATCAGAATATGAGAGCCTTCCCTGAGGAAAACAGAGTGCGAGAGGAATGCCTAATAATTTTAACTTTGTTTTCATGTTTGTAAGTTTTTGATAATTCTAATTACAGATGCATTTTTCTTTAGATGATTCCATTATGTTCAGTACAATACCATGTTGTTGCCTGGTATACAATAAACTTGTAACAATTTCAAGTCTAAATTTCCATTATCATTAATGCAAGTTTTATCAAATGGTGAGCTACTAATATGGTATTGTCAGAGTTACTGCTCACATATTGATAAACTGTGGTTTGGGGAGTAAAGATATTCACTTTTCGAAATATCAGTGGAATGATTAAAAATAGTAATGTCACAAAGAAAATGTACAGTTTGTCACACCTAGCTGAACAAATTCGGCTATTTCAGATACTGTACCTAGTGATAAGAACAGCGGTGTCGTGATGGGAAGGGTGAGCATCATCCAAAATGTTTTGTGCTTGCTGCCATAAGCAAAAATTACGAAGAGTGGTAGCTGCATTAAAAGTGATAGCTGGTCCTTCCTAAGCAAGAAATGGCCAAGAAACAAAAAAAGGTTTGTAATATTCCCGCACTTGCACTTGATATTTTGTCATTCATGCCCTATATCTGTAAAATGATCCCTGTGAATGGAAGGGAAGTCAGCAGGACTCCGCATGAGTTCACTCACGCAGATTTGTTTGTAGTATCAGGTTTGTTATATCAGGACTTAGCTAAAAGTCATTGCTCTTCAAAACTATTATTTTTAATCTCTCTCTATATATGCATGCATCATGTGTTAGATACAGAAAAATAGGGTGGCAAGATATTTAGGATAAATAAATAAAACAAATATTTGAAAAATGTATACTTGTTGCAATCTTAAAATACATTTTACAATAATTAAATTTGCTTTCACTGAAAACTCCATCAAAACCCCTTACTAAAAGTCATAATTTCCCTGTCATGCTTGCATGTGTATACGTCTACTCTGGATAATCATGCCAAGCTCTAGATAGTCACGCCACAAGCTTTAAGCCCATTCAGGTCAACAGTAGGTTCTAACAGAGAAATGGTGGAATACAGCAACTGAATAAAGTATCTAGAATTATCCTCTGTGCATATTAATTAATTCTGCTGTGTGCTACTACCACATTTATTCTCTTTTTAAAAAGGATATTTCTACAGTCAAAGAAAAAAATGTATTTTAAAATATTTTATATTTTTATTTACAATGAAAATTTACATATAATCTTTTAATACACATTTTTCCTACCTGTTCATTGTGAATTACAATTAACTTTACAATAACTATATTTATAAGGTTTCCAATACTTGAATCTTTATAGATTGCTGCAACCTAAAGAGAAAAAAGACAAAAAATTAGAATACAAAATTCATGTCTTATTTTGTTTGGACATACAAACAAGCTGCTACACAATAGATATCTCATGCATCTACCTGTACGTTTCTACCTAATACAATGATGATAAATCCAAAGTAGTCGCACAGTTTCAAAGATGGTATCTCAAAACAGCTCATATTTACAACTAGCACAAAGGTCAGAATATGCACAAATTGTGTTGTCAAAATCCACTCCAAACAAGAAAACTCATTATCCTATGATAGCTTTCCTAAATGCAAAAAAAAAGCAGTGTTTTTAAATTTCCATAGTTAGAATTTTACATTAATTTCCAATCACTCAGACATCATGCTGGTAATGTTGTTGTTATTTAATGCAGTAAGAGCAAGACAGTCAGTCTAGACATAAGCTGCTTCATGTGAATGATTTGTAGAATCAAGACCCAACATATTAGAGCCTCAGAAAACAACTCTGAACTAATTATTTTGTCTTTGATTTTAACGGAAGCTGGACCGTGTTCTAAACCTCTGTTGAAAGCCCACCTGACACATTGTACAAAGGTTTTTTTCCTCACTTACAAGGCTTACATTTATATACCAGACATTTTCATCTAAATTTTACTGCTAGACAATAAAATTTGTAAGTCAAATCCATAGTCCAAAACAGAACCATTTTGAAAGATATTCTTAATAAAGGCAATAGAAAGGTTTATTCACTCTCTATAATGTCTGCTTCAGATGTCCTGTCTTTATGAGTTCCACAATTTTGCTAAAAGCAGTTGCTGAATGACAACATTATCTAAACGAGAGATACCACCAAACAGGGAATTGCTGTTCTCCTCATTTCTGGCTCGTGCTAATCCTACCGTGTGCAGGGCTACAGAAGGAAGGGGATGAAGGAACTGATCACACTGACGCTGATCAGCAAGACCTCACCCACAACGCAAAAACTCGGGCACGAGGGCTGACAAAGGGCAAGGTGCTGAGGAACAGACTTCTCTTAGAAGCACCCTACATTTGAGGCCGCTCACACCGTTGGTCAAACCAGAGCCCTGCTGTGTACTGGAGATCAAACAGTTCTGCTGCAAGTTGGAACTAACAAAGCACTGACTCCCACTCCCTTTCCCTAAACCAGGTAAAAGATGCATTGCAGAACTGCCTGCCCTTCATTTTTTCGTTGATACACAAGCTGGAAAGAGGGCTCTATAGGAGAGGGAAGGAGTCTGAGCCTTGGGATCCATGTGGAAAACACATTTCAGAGAGGCACAGCTACTGCCCATTTCCCTCCACATGGAGAACATCCTTGGGTACAAGCCAAAAGTCTCCAATAACTCCAAGGTGGGAATGAGGAGTCTCTCTCAAGCCCTGGCAAGAGTTCTGCTAGGGCTGGACACATTCAGAACACCTCTACTGGAGAATAGGTTCTGGAATTTTTTGTTCTTATTTATGGCTATTGCTTTAGTTGATGGATTTTCCATCATTCCTAATGATTAATTCCATAACAACAGGCCCTTTAAAAATCTGTTATTGTCATCCGAGTGTTGTCTATTGAGGCTATCTATTAACAAAACCTGAAAACACAGAACACACAAGCCTACAAACACAAAACCTTGCCAGGTGGCTTCCTCCCTACCTCTTGATACAACGCCCACTTAAAACAACTGAGAAAATTCTTCAAAAGCAGATGTATGAGTGTGAAGCAGCTTGCTTCAGTGCCACACCTATCTAAGAAGATAGACATCATCAATCTTAATAAATATGAGAGGAATACCTCATTGCATCAGTCCTGCACACCAGTTTGTGCAGGAAAAAGATTGCTATAGGATCTTCTGTTCCACATCCATGCAACACTTGCTGAGTAAATGCACTGCATCATCTATGGTTATCTGTCTGAAGCACAGGTGAAGTCTGAAATGATGCCATCCAGATACCTGAGGCCAGTAGTTCTTGCCAGAATCTAGAGCATATTTTCTCTCAAATTGGAGACAGGTAAGATCCTGCTACACTTAAAAACTAACACTGCTCTCATTACCTCTGCTTTTGAGTCACAGCACAGATCCCGTATCTCACAGGCACTATCATAACCTCCAGATTATCACTACCAGGACTTTAAAAGATCACAGAATAAAATTCTGTAACGGTAACGAGATGCTCCTACCACTGATGTAAGGTATTTTTTGCAGGCTGGATGAACACAATGCGCTAGAAGAAAAATCCTGAGAAACTGAGACTCTCAAAGCAATCTTGAAGATTTATATAGGGAACCGTGCAGGCAAGAATTATCAGCTGAGATTGAAAGGACAGATTAATGCAGCGCAGTATCAAAGGTCTGCAATACCACATTCTTTCTTATTTTTAGTTAAACTAAATAATGGGACAAGTTCTCTCTGCTTTTGTATTCTAAGGACACCTCTTCCATCATTCACTTATTTGAACAGTAAATTTTAAGAAGCACTCATGAAAAGGGATGATGGAATGGGATAAGAATTTGACAGAACACACAATTTCTTTACAATTTCCAGACCCACTTGCTTTATAGTGATCTAAATCCAGGCTTTGCAGACGAAGGAGGCGAGAGCCAAGATAAAGGGAAGTTACCTTCAAGGATTTTTTAAGACTCTTGATACTAGCAACCGCATCAAAGAATATGATTCAGACTGCACAGCAACAGGGAAAAAAAACTCTAGCTGTTGCATCACAGAATGTCTTTTTCTATCCTCTCCTGCTATGTACCGTGTACAAACACGGTACCAGGGGAATACAGACATTCAAATCCCTTGAAAGAAACATGATATCACTTCTTGGCTCACGTGTCTTTTGCAGACTCCAAGAAACTCTTATTTATCACTGCAGTGCTGATGTGAAATGTGAAATATCCAGGATCTGGGAGATTTCTCCTTCACCTCTTTCATTGGCATATCCTGATTCTGTCATATATTTTGTAAGACCCCAGAATTGTCTGAAGTTATGAGGTAAAGAAGTCATCACAGCATTTATTGATTCACTGTGAGAAAATGAGAAAAAGCTGTGTTTTCATTTCTGCTGGTGTTACTCTTCATGAGCTCCATCCTTCTGTCTTTATTGTACAGAGCTGCCTTTTTCATTGGAGGAACTTAATACCAGCAAAGACCTCTCATGCAAGCTCACCTCAGACTTACCCTTTTTTTTTTTTTTCCTGAGAATTTTAGGCCATGTCCTGTAATCAAAGTCTTCTCCAATCTACCATCCCTCTAGTTAACCAAATCTAGTTTCCAGATTACTCTTTATTGTGTTTTGATGGAGACAAAAAGAAAGAACATGCCCCTTTTAAAGACTGATTTGCCCTTTTAACGATTGATTCACCCTTTTACAGGAATGTCTGAGATTTGCCTTATCTTTAGCTTGGAGACTGAGTCTAGTGCAAAGATATCCCCTTGACATTGCAATAACTTGGCAAACTGTGACTTAGTCATCACCATCTTTGGTCTCTTGATGAAAATAGAGGCCAAGACTACAATCAGATCACATCAAAAGGTGCTATATATGGCTTAGATGTCAGAGGATCTTGCTTTATTTTTCAGTACCTGAAAGGACCATTCCCAAAGCAATCCACAGTTAGGCTTCTCTAGTCATTACAGAGGTGCTCAGAAATAGAGATGTGTGAGTGTTGTTTGGTTCAATGTCTCCTTCCTATAGGTCCGACTCAGCCAGCCAATCCCACAGCCATAGTCACAGTCAAAAAAGCAACGAGGCTTCACCTGAGGGACAGTCCTTGAACACTGAACTACCACGGAGAAGATAGCAGGATCAGGCACTAACCGTAATTATGAAGTATTTAACTAAGAAAAAAATAGCCAACAACAGTAGTAAATAGCACCAGCAGCAGTGAAGTGTAAAGATGAGCAAATCTAACCAGCCTCTGTTACTGAAACATTTCCATCTCTGCATTAGCTCATGGAAGAGAGCTACGAGGCATTAGTAGCTTCGACACACAGCCACGCTGGAATAGTGGAATATCTGTAAGGAGGGTCACAATAAAAAAGGATACATACAGGCATCCATATCTCAAGAAAAGCAAAAAGTATAGTTCAGAGAATATTACAGGAACGATACTTTGAGATTAACTGTTTCCAATGATGTTTCCAACTGTTTGTATATTCAGTGGTGTATAATCAGATGTTTTGAAAGAAACATTTAATTACACCTTAAAAGGAAGAAGATCATTTATCTCATGGTTCTTAAATATATGGAGAAGGGAAATGAAAAAGTATAGGGCTTAAACAAGAAAAAAAATGCCTTTATGACAGCTCTGTGGATTTAATCCAATGAGAGACAAAAAACACAGAACATTAGTACTAGTATTAGTGAAAACCCACCGTATGGAATGGATGAGTGAAATGCACAATTAGTAGTCCTTAATTAGCCGGATACATGGATGAAAATAAGCCACGTAGTCTTTCACAACATTTTGAATTTAAAAATGTGTTTTTCTTTCCATGGGCCACTCACACAACAGAAATACGGTTACTGAAAAATAATTTGAATCTACTGTTTTTAAAATTATGACTATGTGGCAAAATCAATGATATGAAATGTTCCTCAATGCTAGAATGCATCTAGACATTTTTCCAGAGTGTTAAGCAGAACTGAAATGTTACGTTTGCATGTTATAGCCTACAAAAGACGTATAAAAACATTCTTTAAATTCATGCCACACTGGTGCAGGTGTCTCTCCACAGCGAATATGTTTCAGGATCAGTGCTGATAATTAGCTGTTAAGAATGGCAAAAAATGAAGTACAAACAAGACATGATTTTTTTTTTTTTGCCACTGTACTCAACCTGTTACTCACTGCCTCACATCTTACGCCTTGGTAAATCACAATTGCCATAAAATGTTACTAAAATGACTATTTCAAGCTACTTCAGTGGTGGCTCAATTTGCACATCAAAAAGGCTACACACATGCAAAAGACATGGAGAGTCAAAGCCTCACACTAGGAACTAATCTTGACAAAAACTATAAAGTGGTGAGAAATCTCATTAAAAAATGAGATTTTAAACTGTATTATTTCCCCGCTTTTGATGCCATTTTGCGATGGCACAGCCCCAGTGCAGGTTAACCGACCCAAACCGGTGCTCCCCCGCGCTCTCCTTGGCTGCGCAGCCCTGGCCCTCATGTGACGGGGCAGCCGGCCAAGCGCAGGAAGGAGCCGGGCCGGCCGCGAGGGCGCGCGCAGCGCGTCAGGGCTCTCACACGTCGGGGCTGCTTCCCAGCTATGCTAGAGTGGACTAATTGCTGTGAATAGACTGAGTACAGACTAGTGGACTTCACTATGAGGAGCGAATATCGCTAAAAATTCTGTGAGCAGGTCACCAATTCAGCAAAGGAGGACAGTGCCACAAAATGCATCACGGAACCAAATTTGAGGAGCCTTTAGTGTCACCACAGTAACCTCCAGGCTTTTAAGGAAGGATAGAATTACCAGGGAAATTAAAGTTGTTTTTTTTTTTTCCTGTTAGTTTCTAAGCCAAGATCAAGCCTCACTGTTAGGGATTACAAACTGTCACAATCTATCATGTGCCTAAGATAACAGAGTCCTCCAGCTACTACATCTATTAAGGCAGTGCAATGCAATGCTTAGAAGAGTAAGAAAACTAAGGAGCTACCAACCTCAGGATTCTTTATTATTATTATTATTTTACTCATCATTATATACTAAATAATGCCACAATTTATTATATTTCAACACAGGATCTTTGAACTCCTAAGCATTTCTCAGGCAAAGATACTCATTGCGCTTTTAAATACATGTTTCAACCAGCAACAAGTATTTCCAAGACATGGGTAAATACTGTGAATACTGATCTTGCAAAGAATTATGCAATTTTAAAGAAATGAGAAAATGCATTCCAGTTCCAGTTCAACGGGATTACTTGCATGCTGGGAGTTAAGCCTTTCCAGGCTGAATTGGATAAATGACAAAGCACTTAAAACCACCCCAAAAAATTAGTAGTACTTTTCAAGGTCTTATTTTCTATCCATAAAACAGTATCCTAGCAGCAAATTTACTGTAGCAGCATTGCTGATGCTAAAAAAGAAAAAAAAAGAAGAAGAAAAGAAGAAAAAGGAAAAAAGAAAAAAGAAAAAAGAAAAAGGAAAGAAAAAGAAAAAAGAAAAAGGAAAGAAAAAGAAAAAAGAAAAAAGAAAAAAAGAAAAGAAAAGAAAAATGGGGCAGGATTACAAAGGATCGTCTAAGTGTCCAAGTTTCATTCAAATTTAATGGGATTTATACACATAAAGGTTTTAAGTTTCTTTAAAAATCCATGCCAAAAAGGAATATTTTGGAAATTTCAGAAAAGATTTCCGAATGATTAAAAGAGTATAATGCCTCCTTCATTTAAAATGCCAACAACCTGACAATTTCCTGTACCAGTAAAAATTGTTCGACCAGACACAAGTATCACTTAAATTTCACAATCAAAGCTTTCTAAATAATTGCAGAAAGGATAAAAACTAATAGTTTTATTTCTTCCCTTTAAGGGAATGAATTAAGACTAAGAATGGCTGTGCTTGAAACATCAATAAGCCATGAGTCAAGAAAAGACTCACCTGCACGCTGACAAATTCTAGTATTCTATTCATCACGTTTATTACTAGGTACCAAAACATAACTCTTTTTTATGCCTATATTTGATTTTTTGGATAGAGCAACAGAGGAGACTAGTACGAGGCTGGGTCACATCACTTCCAGGGGTTCCTCACAACTTAAGTTGTTCTGACTCTGTGTCACAGCTGAAATTGTTTAAGGAGCAGAGGTCACTAAGCTGTTCCTTGGGATACAAACTTGTGGGGGGAAAATTAACTGGACTGTGAAGACAGTCTTTCAGAATTAGCACCTGAGAATATATAGTTTGTATTCTGAACAAGTTCTGCATTTATAAAAGCTAAATATTTCCAGCAATAAAGTTTCAACAGACTTCTGTTTCAAGGTTACCTTCAGAAGTAGCAGATGTGCATGTGGAGTAAGAGCTGTCAGAAGATGCTAGCCACATATCTGACTGAACACAAAATTAGATAAAAACAATAAATTCACATTAAAGATGTTCCATTTTATTGTATGCCACTGCCTCAAGGCCAGCAATAACCGATCTATGCTCCAGTTCTATAATCTCAGCGTAGACAGATGCATGCAAGAATGAAATCATAATCTTTCTGGCAAGGGATTAATATTCTTTCATTCGACAGATAAATTTTAAATTCTAGATCCTAGAAACAGTAGATATAGACTCTTCTTTAACTTTATAATTACACAGACTGTAATTATACAGTCTACAGATACCCTATTTAACTAGTAAAAGTCCAGTTATACAACTCAGTGATTACACTAGCTACAATCACAACAGTGCCTCATAAAACGTATATACTAAATGTTCCATTTTGTCTATCTTTGTAAAAAACAGCTTCCATTTTAAAATAATGTTTTGATTATTTCATTTTGAAGTGCAGCTCTGCATTAAAAAAAAGTATCTCTATAAAAAAGGCATCTTTGGGATTGTTTCTAAGTGAATTCCAATTTGAATTTGCACTGTAAGCTACAGGGAAAAAATGAGAAAGAAAAAAAAACTACCTTTCAATACTGAAATTTTCAAGTCAGGCATGAACTTTCATAGATTCACATCAACAGTAGGAAAAAAAAATCAGAAGACTATATCAAATTACTACAAATTTAACATATGCTGAACTCCACTTCAAATTTCATCATTTTTCTTATAAACCAAAGAAAATTCCAGCTAACTTCATAATATCAGCTTTTTTTCTGTAATGATAGCAGAGTTCTGAGATCATATAAGAAGCTCTACCAAATAACGCAATCTAGATTTTTTAAAGCATGATACAGATCATAGTCACACTTCAGAAATGCAACTTCCTTTGTAAGATCCCTAGATAAAATGTGTGACTGCACAGAACTGAGGTGGCCATGGACAACAGATTACAGCACCACTAGCACTTCACTGTAAGGTGACTGCGTACATTGAGGGCGGGAAAAAAAGGGCATTTTTTCCTTCTTTAAAGTCTCCCTTCTCCACAAATTCCTCCAATGAATATAATGTTATTCTAAGTAGAATGAAAGGTACACACCAAGACTTTTTAACTTAGATGTCTACATCCATGTGATGGGTGACTGCATCTTTACTGCTATCAACTGGATCTAGTCATTAAAGTTAACAGGAGTCAGCTCAGCTGCCTACATCCAGTGTCATCTGAGATGCTAGAGGACATTAGACACCAACGAAGAACTGGCAGAGACAACCCAGGACAGAGGGGACTTGCATCCCTCTGTGGAGCAGCAGGCGGGATGCACGAGTGCAGCCTGAGGTGCCCCTCTGGAGCGAAGGCAGCTGGAGGGCGATTCTGCTCGCCCAGCAGCAGGAGTCTGCGCTTGAACAGACGAGTTGCTCTCTAGCCGTTACAACAGCCAGCTCCACAAATGCACACATTCAGATGTTTTAATTGGTGAGGCCAAAGATGCAGCCTCACAAAAATTCAACTCCTTGAATGGATTAAAAGGCAATAATCTAGAAATAATTATTTTTACTAAGCAAAACTAGTTCAAATATCATCATAAGTCCTTTGCCACCAACTAAAAATCTGACCCGTATTAATTTGAAATTACTTGAAAAACTAGGCTACAACCAAGCTTTCTTTTTTTTTTTTTTTCAGTGACTTTTAACCTCTGTGTCTGCTGTAATTAATCTGTATGTTTAACTCACTGAAGCTTAAGAAGTCTTTTAATACCACAGCAAATCAGGAAAGAGATCACGCCATTCCACCTACAAACCTTACTGCATTAAAATGAAGAGAGCTAGGATCACTAGATGGGCCCTAATTTTTATGTTTATCAAATCTTTGCTTTAATACAGAGTTTAGTCAAACCAAAATACAGAAAACCTACACAAGAGAAAACACCAGAACAAAAGTAACTTAAATTCCTAATACAAATGAATTAAAGTTTACTTACTATTGACATCAGTGTTAATATATAGTGCTGTAAATTCTGCCCATGATGACGAACCATTTTGGTGTCAGCTGTAACCATCACTTCCACGTATCTTGGGTAGGAAAGAAAACGCTTTTTCCGGGAATGTGGATTATTGCTCCCATCCTCCAGAGACAGGTTTTTAAAAACATAGTCTAAAATGGGAGACTTCTGTAAAACTTTTATCTCCTCATGTAAACTGCTGAAGTTTGGATGTGATAAAGTGCTTTTCTTCAGTTCTTTTTCTACAAGATACAAAAAGATTTATTGTAGAATGCAGTTTCTAACTTTAAAAACAGATAGTCAAAAGGCTGCACAAAAGAGACAAAGCAAGAAAGTTACTACATTTTTGATCTATTTCCAAAAGGAATCAAACCAACATTTAAAACATATACTAAGTACAGAGGTTCTAGGAACGCAAATGCAATGCCTTGTGTAATAATATGCAGGTCTCTGGCATATAGAGTTATTGCTAAAATTAATTAAAAGTAGACATCAGTAATGTATAGTTTCAGGAATGCAGTATAATCCAAGCAGATGGTCTGGAACAAGGTAAGCAAGGACAACTTAAGCACTATAGGAAAGGAAAAAAGTTAATTAAATAAAATAAATGCATTTCCACACAAGCACTTGACCCAAGACAACCCAATTTGTGAATTTTAGTATTATTATTTATTTATCTATCAATAAGGGGTGAGAATTTGGGAACTAGCAAAGGGAAAGGGCATATTAGTCCCTACACATTGACCGAGCCTGATGTGTCAAGCACTGGCTGAAGCAATCTCCTGTTCAGATTTTCTTGACTAGTTCATTGGTGTCGGAGATTTCAGAAAAACTGGAAAAAAACCCTGTATTTGAAATGTAAGTTTTATAAAAGGCATGAATGTAATGGACCGGCCAAGCTCTCTTCGATATCAGAATAAGTCTGATATGAACATCAGAAGACAGCAAGGGAACAAGTAATATCAAAAACATCATATCAAACGAATCTAATCTCCTTATACTAAGGAAATGGGATTTATGATGGAATAAATGCACTAGGTGTCCTAATCTGACTTGAATGAGGCTTGTAACAGAATTTCCAATCAATTTTTCAATTTTATGATCATATTAGTCTAAAGGAACTACTGTAAAGTGAGAAAAATATATGTAACATTATTTTTTATAATAATGAACATGGTTCAATTTCAAACAATGATATACTGAGTAGAATTTCAGCCAGGATATGTTGTGAATCCAGTATTATTCAAATTTGTATTCACGATTTGAAAAACTAGATTGATTGTGCACTGTATGCACAGATGTCAGAGACTGGGAAGAGTCCCAAGCATCTTGTACTGACACCATCAGAGTTCAGAGTGATGCAGAAAACACAGAACATGATCCCTGGAAAAGGAAAAAGGCTGCAAGTCTGCAGATTATTTGGAGAAAAACTGACAGGCTTAAATTGTTGCAAAAATTTAGAAAAAAATAGGAAAAACCTTCCCATTGCTCTAACAGTTACATGCTAGAATAAAGTGTCTAGGGAAGTATGGAATTTCCACAGAGACCTGACCACCAGATGTTAAAAATGATGTAGAACAAGTTGACCTTGCCTTGCTTTGGTTGTGTACGCAATCTTATTTCCTTTCAATCACTTTCTGTGATTTTTAATGTTTTTAAAGGAAACATAGTAACATACATATAGACTAGGAATACTGTTAATGAAGAACGGATAGAATACAATACATCTCATTGTAAAGGATCAAAGATTTTATATTTCAATATTATATCAAGGAACAAGTAGGACAGAGAAGTTAAAATAGAATTAATGGTAAAATAAAATGCAGAAGGAATTCAAGGAAAAGTTGAATTAAAAAAAAAACAAATTTAATTTTCTTAGAACATATAAAATGGAATTCACTTGACTATATTAGATATGTATATGTTGTATACTCATAATCTAAGCATCCAGCATCTATATTGAGCAGAGAGAAACAGGCAACAAATCATCCCACCCTAGACAGCACACTTAAAATTAGTGACATGAATCACTAGAGCTAAAAATGACCTTTTCTCTTTTCTGAATATAAAAAGGGGCTAGCTAACAGAGACATATGATGTTTAAAGTTAGATGAGATGGCTCACTATCCTCACTATCATTACAAATTACTGTTCAAGGATTCCATGCTCAACTGATTACATGTTCACAAAGAAAACCTCTCCATATCCTCTAAGTTCACTTACTGAACAGAGAGGAGCTCCTATGATCACAAGGGGGTATTGCTGGACATGAGCTGTTCTTCCTTGAAGAGCAAATAGAAGGTAAGACTAGCATTAAAGATGAATCTCTACTTTAGAAAGACAGAAATATAACAAAAACAGGTTTTCTCCATGAGCATTTCTGCAAGTCCACCCAAAAAAAATGACAGTAAAGCCTAGCTCAGAGTCTTCTGTGCTTGATCGACTAAAAGAAAAGGGAAAAGATCACATTCTTAATGCTTTGGAGATTTTTCCTCATATAGGCTGCTTATACTAATAGTATTCTCTTATAGACAGCAAAGGAAAAAATTCAGAACAGAAAGACCTCCATTTAGTTCAGTATTTTATTCATCATAAAATAATTTTTTTAAAAAATCACTCTGCTCTTTGATTCCAATGACAATCAATGAACAGACAGCTTCCCAATATAAAGCTGAAGAACAAGAAATATCCGTTATTAGGATTTATTCCATGTGAGAAAGATCAAAACAGTCACTTTCTGGCCTTAATATCTATGGATGGATATGCAACATTCTAAACATATTGCTTCTAAGTATAAAATGTGCTCTAAGAATAGCCCAAGATTAAAGTATTATCTAAACCGTATCTTTTCCTTTGTGACTTGTATTTTCAAACATCCAAACAGATATTCCTTAAGAGAAGGAAATAAAGTTTCATTTCTTATTATCTTCCTCTTCTTCATATAAGTCCTAGTTTTATAATCAGCTTCAAATAAACATTTCTGAAATGCAAGTACATTCAAAATGCAAAAATGCAAATTCCAATCTCATGAAAAGTGTAGAATTTTAATTAGCCAGGCTATTTCTAAATACGAGGCTGAACCAAATATAAGCTCCTGTTGCGAATCGCTACCCATTTGTGTTTTCTTTGAAGTCCAATAAATGAAGCCTGCATGCTTCTATTAGAAGCACAAGAAAGGCATTTATAATGTCACCAGGCTTAAAAAACTGTTTCAGACACAATGAAAAATACTTTCAAAATGGCACTAGTATAAAAGTAAAGGTTAAGAAGTGCACTGCTCAGGC
Source organism: Tinamus guttatus (assembly GCF_059628265.1). NCBI lineage: Eukaryota > Metazoa > Chordata > Aves > Tinamiformes > Tinamidae > Tinamus > Tinamus guttatus. The sequence continues at coordinate 972,019 of NW_028288740.1, forward strand.
AAGGTCTTCAAAGGGTTCCTACATCATTATATCTCAAAACAGATGGTATCTCAGTACTTGGAACTATTGTTTATGGACACCTACAATCTTAAATCCTTTCTAATCCCACTCTTTTGTCTGATTTTTGTACTTTGATGGTAGCTGCAGGTGTCTTTCTCACATCATTATTACTTTCCAACTATGTAGACGCATGTGTAGCCATGCAAACAACTATTGAATTTTTTTCTTTTCACCAGAAAACCTATTAAAACACAATGCTTTTTGCTTCGTGATATTAATAACAGTGGTTTTTCTTCTCATTCACACTCATTTCGCACAGTCTCACTCTGAAGTTATTTGCATAGGTTAACTTCGTGTGAAGCTATAAGAGTGCAATCATTCACTTGTGGCTTGCACTAGGTTCCTAAATTCCTCCACTTTCTTTCTCTTGCTATAAATAAAGCTACATATTAATACTATGCCACATGAATATATTATTACAACATGAATAATGAGAAATATGTATATTAATACGTAATATTAGATACTTCCATTATCACAGCTGACAGATCTATTGTATTATCTGTTACAGTTACGATCAATTCATTATATTTTGCAAACATAAGCAGTGGCATCTGGTCCTGTGGATCTGGTCCTCAGATGTTTACATGTGGAACAAGACAGGTGTAAAAATAAGCCCACACAGACATTTGTGCTACATCCATACACTGAATCCTACATTTGAATCACCAGTGGTATAAAAAGAAAAGGACACCAAACATACGTGAAACAAATGCATAGGTTCTAATGGAAAGATCTGGAGACTAGTGTTACAAAGAAAAATGGCATCATGTATTTTCTTAAAATACCAGAACTCTGACACTTGCAAAAGTCACATTGAAATATAGAGTATGACTATACCTGAAACTTCACAGGGTTGATGGGATTTCTGATACTTTCTTTTAAATTCTTCATGCCTGTATATGAGATGTGGTTTGTTATGTTCATCTTCATGTTCATCTCCATCTGCTTTCATCAGAGGTTCTAAAAAATATTCACCATCATGTGTCTTAAAGGTGCCCATCTGAAAGTACAAAGTTAACTGATTTATTGTCCACTGAAAATACCAATATATAACATGATTTTCATGCATATAATAAATAATTTATGATAACTTTTCAAAATTACTGAAAATAAACTTGCACTTGAGACACTTGAGACTTGAGAAGAGCAAGAGAGATGGGAGCTGGAGGGTGGCAGGAAGAGAAGTAGAGAAGCTTAATTCCAGAGACCTGGCCCACCAGGAGATCTCATTAAGAAGTCTACCATACTTATTAGTAAGGCATCATATATAATCACAAAAAAGGTTAATGAATCAAGAGAGATCACAGAAGCAAAAAGACTCTAGCTGTAACCAAGCAAGACTAACTGAGAATTATGCAGAGAGGCAAGCGGAAAGGATCAATAACTTCAGGGTTTGAGTGTTGTCAGAATTCTAGGTCAAGTTGGTGCCTCCTCTCCCTTTCCTTCAAATAATTTACAAAAATTCTTTCTTCTAAAACTGCACTTTTACCATATATTAGTAACTGTGTTAACCTGATGCTCTTTTCTTTTTCAAAAAGGAATTTGAAATTATTTCCAGGCATTCGAAGTTGATAGTTTAATAAACATGCTTTTCTCCTCCCCTTGATTTTTTTTTCCTCCAGAAGACCCACAGGTAACTACATACTAGAACCAAACAAACTTGATTTCTCACCAAAACACATCTACAAAGAAAAACTTCCTCTCTGACAGAGGTATTCCTCCTCCTCTAGATGTGCACTCCTACCATCACAAACACTGTATAGCAACTCTGGATAAAATCTACTGTAATATGTAATTAAACAAAGGAAAGACATCAAAAACTTATAGTGCTTTGTAAGTGTAGACAGCTGCAAGGGAGAAACCTTACATTATGTTACACAATTTCAGAATTATTTTACAGTATCTTTTGTTTTAAGACCAGGTACAATGTTGTCCTTACACTGGGAGATTAATCTGATGTTTCGTTGCTGCTTGGGCTAACTATTTTAGAATAAAAGGAGCTGGGTCCTTCACACTTGCCCTCGCTCTGGCCCAGCAGTCCTCGTACAGTATCTCGGTATCAACTGTCTGTTTAGGAACAGGAGACAGGTCAATCAAGGGACATAATGCCACAAACTTCCATTCTCTGCTTAATGACCTCTCTCCTCATCAATAATGTATAGAAAAATAAGTTTTAACTGTGGCAACACTGTGGAGTTAGGAACTCTTCCCACCAGTAACCTATTACAATATATTTTTGCACGCCCTCCATCCAAGCTGAAATGACCTCTTTCTATGTGAGAATCCCAAAAGAGATAAAATTTATTGCAGAGACTACAATTTATTCCACAAATGTCACTGGCATAAATTTAGAGTGAAATGTTAACCTAAAAGAAATCCAGGCTTTTGAGACAGCAGTGCACAGATGTGGCTGGGTTTGGATTAATGAATGGGAATCAGGACTTCAGAAGGCATCTGAGAAAGATGAAGGTTAGAGAAAGAGAAGCCAAGTTTGAAGTCACCAATACGAAGCCTCCAATTCCATTACAAGAACTCAGGTTTGATTTTGATTAGCCACACATTGTTATCTCCTCATCTTCCTTATTAATAAGTCTACAAAAATTCAGTGACCAGCTACACTCTTCTGTCTGTTTCACACTTCATTCATGGACATAATATTGGTGACAGTGTCAGGGCAGATACTGGTGACAGAGGCTGCTGATACAAATGGAGCTCTTCATGTGAATTAAGCACACAAGGCAAGAGGCTGAGAGATCAAAAAGAAAAACTATATTTTTGGGAAAATCAAAGTCATTTATCAGATGTACAAGGCAAGTGGCTGAAACAGGAGCCCAAGTATTTGCAGGAAATGAAATCAGAAATGAACTGGATTTACTTATCATCTACAGATGCCTCTCCAATCAAATAACAAGAAATCTGCCCAAAACATTCTATTTCTATTCTCAGACAAAGAGGTAAGAATACATCTAAAAGATCTCTTCAGTAGAAGTGGAGAACAAAATTGAAAACAGTCTCTTGCACATCATAAATAAGTGGTCCAAAGCAAGAAGGCAGGAGCACTCTCCAGGACTATACATATGCATAGATATGAGGCAATTATGAGAAAACCCACATAAGATAATTTATTACCTCGATTTAAAATACTCTGGATGAATTAAGTCACTTGAATGTATTAAAAATCCAGGTTTAATGGCTCAACACGGATACTCGCTATCGATGGTCTTAATGGTTTCAAGTGGCTTAAAACTTAATCAACGTATTTGCTCTATTCCAAGAGTAGTAGAAATAAATATTGCATAATTTATGGTTAAAGTATGTACCATACCCATATACAAATTACATCCTTGTGTATAACAGCAACTTTGAAGAACACGTGGAAAACATAAGAAAAGTAGAGCACGTTTCAGAAACATGGAATTAATCTTATGTCTAACTTAATGTCCAATAGCAGAATTGGAAAGGTTTCAGAAAAATCCTGAAAGAAAGGTAGAAGTCCTAGGAAACATGATTCTAAACTGGCAGCTCCTTCCAGGTAAGCTCTACTCCTGTGCCTTGGTCTGCTTCATGCCCTAATAGTACCGTTCATTAACTCAAAAAATGGCAAGTAGTTTCCATCAAGGATACTTTCATGGTCAAAACAAATTATGAAACTCCTTCTTTTTGTATTATTCACCAACTCTGTTGTATTCATTCAAAGCTCTTCTGAATCATGTGAGAAGCCCTTTACCCTCCTCTGCCAGCTCCACTGCTACAACATTTTCTAATGAAAGACTTAAGAAGCACAGCCTAATTAGTTCACTGAAGAAAAAAGCATTAGGGGTTATCTGATCATGATACACTGCCAACATCTGGAAAAGAGATTTCTACTATTAGATAATTCAGCTAGAAAAATGACAAGATGTAGCGGTTGCGAGCTAACATTATATTAATTCAAACCAGACATAAGATAATAAAATTAACAAAATAGAAATAACATGAACACTGGTGCAATGACAGGGAAAAAATTCTCTCTAGAAGAAAAGCTGTCAGCTGGTAGAACACCTTTTTAAGTGATCAGAATCAACACTGTGTTTGAAATTCTTTAAACAAATGGAATAAAATGCTAAGGTCGGCAAAAACAGCTTTCACTGCAAGTTGAGCCACGTGACCTACCTTTACACATCCTTATAAATTCTGTGATATCAAGATTTCACCAGCAGATCCTAAATCACACCTTTCAAAATTTGAACACAGTTGGCAGGGCACCCATGTGTGCTCAGAAGTGCTCTAGTCTGGGAAGCAAGGCACCTCATCATGAGTCAAATACAATTACATAATTCGAGATTACAGCTTAAATTGCAGGTTAACCCCTGAAGACTCAGTGTCCTTAGAACATGCCTGGCCTGACCATACTGATATCTGTAGTACTGACCCCAGGACCCTACCAGGCAAGTGAATTGTACGAAGCAGCACAGATCCCAGCACTCACTGGAAAACCTGGTTCCAGGCATCCTGATCCCTTTGTAGGGCTAAATTAGGCAAAAAGAGGCTTCCTGAAACCCAGTAAAGGCAGCATTCCAGAAGTAACAGCAACAACAAAATATAAAGATAGCAAGTAACCAGAAGGAATATTACAATATCAATGTCAAAAATAGCTGGAAAGAGCAGGTAAAAAAGTCTGCAGGGAACAGAGGAATAACAAGATTCATTGGACCTGGAGGTACTGAATGATTTACAGTGAATAAACCAGATTTAATTTTTTTTTTTTTTAAGATTCATAACAGCTTTTGACATAGAAACATACTTAAAGCTTCCATTCTGGAAAAGTTGCTACTCTGCAATACCTATTGGAACTGTCAAAAGAAGACGCATACATACACGGAGATTTTTCTCATATATGTGAATAAACTGTCATCAAGCTAAATACCCTCTTAGAACACAGATCTATGGAATAGCAGCCATGGTTTTGGAGGAAACCTCATCATGTAACCTTTTCAGTGATTGCCAAGCAAATTCACATTTGCAACTTATCTCTGTTTAAAGAGAACTTCCTGGCTTTGATGTTTTAAGTACCTGCAGAACCACCTTTCATTCTCACTGGCAACTGAAGAGCTCCAAAAGGAGCTTTCAACTTCATATGAGTCATCAGGCAGTTATCACTCAAGTTCACAGTACACACAAACTCTGACTAGATTTTGATCTTGTTTAAGTCAACCATGTAACAGTGACCATATAGGTACTTTTTCAATATATGTATACTCACAAAGTATGATCTTTTGTAGTCCCAGACTTTGCTAATATAATCTTACCATATTTCACATGAGACTAAAGCAGTAAAAAAATGAAATTACTGCAGACACATTATCTCACTTGGAAAAGCTATCTATTCCCCCAAGAGCACAGTCTCCCGGGACTAAAATGGCTAAAATTTTGACTGTCACATACCTGTGGCTGCTGGTATTAAATATAACCCAAAATTAAGAATGGTATAAGAAGGGCAAATCAGGTAGCATTGCAGGTAAAAAGGCAGGGACACATGCTGAAAGTCAATCCTTGCATCTGAAACTAAGTTGTGCCAGTGGAAGATAGTAGTACTGAAATTTTTAACTGAGGTACTGCAGGTATCACTTGGGATACCTATACAACAAGTAAAACCAGAACTAATAAGAAGATGACAGCAAGAAGAAGACAGACAGCAGTCAAACCAGTAGTTTGATTTATTGAAACATAAACAGTAATTGTCTTATGCTAACACTGTAGTCTGATTTTTCCCTAGTTTAAGACAGAATCTCTATGTTAGAAAGATAAAAAAAATTTTAGAAAAGCAGTTTATGGATGCGCATAGGCTCACAAATGTCAACTGAGCACTGAAAACGAATCTGCTTTTCAGATTTAGGAAGTAATGCTTTAGAAGCACTAGCCTGTATGTTAAAATAATTAAGTTTTCTAAAGTGAACTGTATTTTCCAGTTACAAATAATCTTTCTTCAGAAAAATCCCTGTAGTTTAACTCACTGTAGTTGTGAGTTAATCTTACCACACAGCACTAAATGAAGGGGTTAGCAGAGGAGCAAGTTATCACGAGGTTGTTATCTGTACTACAGTTCCACAATTCCAGTTTCCAGCTCTTGCCCAGATTTTTAAGCCAAACAATTTAAAACTTGAGTCCAACAACTTTCAGAATTGCCTGCTTTTCTTAAAGAGGAACCACTGCACTCATGCATAGTAGCTGATACAACTGTTTTCAAAAATCTCACAGGAAGGTGAACCGCTGACCCATGCTAATAAAATACAAACACAACCTCTTGCACTGAGGAAACTCTGAAGATCCACGCTGAGGTCCACACTCCTACCGCTCTCCAAACAAAGCCCGACACACAGTAAAGGAGCGTTGCAAAGGGGCAGCCTTGAGCCCCGCGGAAGCAGAACCATCCCAGCCAGCAGAGCTGGTCACCCTCCAGAAGCTGCATTAGCACCAAGCAGCTTTCCCAGGCTTTGGGAAGCTGAAGGCTGGCAGATCCGTAAGAAGAGATTCACAGGCCCTTTCCTATTCCTACCTTTTACAAGTCAGTGAAGATGCTCGGTACGCCAGAGCCTGCACACTCAAAGGGACAGGAGTCTGCTCCTTCCTTACCTCTTCTTTTCTCACACTAGAATCACCTAAGACACTTTTGCATTCTCCCAGCTCACCTAAATGAAGTTTAACTGTCCCCAGAGCCTTTTGACACTACCTCCATCACCAAGGAAGTAACCCCAAGCTTCTCAAGGGACTAAGCAATCTGTTTTGACAGCGCTCGTAATTTAAAAAGTTTCTTCTTTGTTTCGGGCTTCCTACAAATTGAAGGATGTTTCTAGTTATCAATGGTGATCACTCCCTTGCATCACGATACTCTGTCCATTATATTTCCTTGTCAATCAACTTGTAAAGAGTGTACGTTCTCAAAAGTTAAATGAATGTTTTTACCTCTTTGTTTTTGCTGTCTGGATAATGTTTGAGAGGTCACTTTAGTCCACATGCAGCCACTGACATCCTCAGCAGATCTGGTATCCCATGTTTGTAGGAAGCTAAAACTGACCAATGCAGTAAAAGCAAAAGAGATATAGAACTTAGGAAAATAAAGTGAAATTAAAGTGTGCTTTTAAAAACTACTCTAAAGATGCAAGAAACATGCCTGCATGTGATCAGATGTTCAAGGAGGCACCCAGGCCATCACTCCAAATGACCTTCTGCCTTTCACGGCATCCCAAACTTCCCTAATTACAGACTCCCTCCTCGCAATTACTACGGGCTCCCCGCTGACCTTCTAACCTCCCTTGGCCATTTGCATCCCTGCACCCAGGGCACGCTCCGAAACGTAAGGCAGCCACAGCGCGTACGGGGTGTCAGGAGGCATTAAGCAACGCTCCACGGTGCTCCGGGGGCCACACGCTCTCGGCACACTCGGAAAAAGGCGCAACGGAGGGTGGAGGAGGAGAGCGGAGCTTGAGGGGGAGAACACACTCAACCTGCAAACGCAAACACAAAGAAAAGGAGCAAATTGGGAAGCCGCAGCGAGGCTGTGACTGCAGTCAGAGCAGAGGCTGGAGGAGGAGGGCTACAGGAATGTGAGTGAATGTAAGTAGCTGGTTTAACTTCAAATCACTCTCAGGCAGAGCTTCAGAGCAATTTTTAAAATTATGTTGTTAATTTTCCTGTATCTTTTTTTCCCCAAGTTCAAGACCTTTTTTCTTTATAACTTCTACAGCATTGGTCTACAGCAATTCCTTCACATACACAAAATCGGAGGATATAATTATACCCAATAATTCAAATCAGTCTCTTCTATTTTAATTTCCATACACCAAATTCAAGTTCCACATGGGAGAAATTTTACAAAAAGAAGAAATTTTACTTAAAAATACACATATAACAACAGGCTGCCTAAAGGGACTGCATTACAGCCTAGTTTCTGGATTCTTCACTAACAATAAATCTTACCTCAGCACAAGTCCCTTAAATATTTGCATTTTTCATTGAAGATGGTACAAGTTAACAAAAGAGCAGTAAATGACTAACTTATTCTTGCAAGTACATAAGAGCGGTTGATGAATGCACAAAGCAATCAAACTTTAAAACTCTTGAGGAAAGAAAGAATCTTTTTTAGGCACAGCTATAGTCCATAACATAACAATAACCTCTTCTGGGAGTGCATAAGGTGTCCAGTGAGGACAAGACCTCCCGCAAAAATTCCACCTGGCCTCTGCCTCCCTCCACTTCATGTCATTCTTCATCCTGCACCAAGAAGTTCTCTCCCCCGGCGGCCACATGAAGAGGGCAAACACTTACTCTGAGGCCATAGCAATGGGAGGGAGTAGCAGGCTACAGGTTCTGAGTGAGGCTGGGGATGGTCCGTGCAGGTCCATCGTGCAACCACGACTGTCCCCACCTGCCCACACAACCCCTTCCAGGAGTGCTGGAGGCACATCCCACAGCAGGAGCATCAGCACAGCGTGCTGACTTGCCCTCCCCAGGATTGTGTCTGCTTGGCACAAGATGTAGTGAGGCCCTGAAAGCACGGGGACAGCAAAGCCTTTGGAGGTAGGTGGCACTGACCGGGCACTCAGAAGGGTAGGCAACAAGGGAGGATATAGACGCTGGCTGGAGAGAGATGAAGTTTCCAAGGCTCATCTAGAAGAGGCAAAGGTTTCATTTGCCTACGCTCAAGGATTTTTGAATAAAGACTGTATTATACAGGCAGTAAGGTACAAGCGAAGCTGGGAGGCAGAACAGAAGCAGGACACTCAAATTATTGAACAGAAGAAGAGGGTCTTCAGATTTGAGAATTGCTAAGTAATAGGTATTTTGGAAAACTTTTAAGTGGGATAGGTACACATTTTTCAGAGACATGATTTTCAGTTCATGTGGTGCCTTCAAGCAATACAACATGATAGTTCATGGGGAGAGAATTAAAACAGGTAAGAAAAAGTCATGAAAAGAGTTTTTAAAACTTTTCACATTTATTCTGTGTAAAGTATTACACTATCCTCAACCCCATACATAAGTATCTACTAGAACATGAGGAGAAGAATCTCTTTTACAGGTGATTTTTCCTTTTCTTTTCTACTTCCTCTGTGAGTTATGTTGCAACTTATTGGGGGTATTGGCATTGTTTCAGATTTGAACTGAGTTTTGTATAATGCACACCAGAATCAATAAGAGCTGTTTCTAAATTAAGATATACAGGCCCAAACTTTGCTGAATATACAATGCTCTAGAATTACAGAATCACAGAGTGGCTGAGGTTGGACCTTTGGTCAAACCCCCTACACAAGCAGCATCACCTAGAGCACATTGCACAGAATCACATCCAGGTGGGTTTTGAAGATCTTCAGAGGAGGAGACTCCACAATTTCTCTCGGCAGCTTGTTCCAGTGCTCTGTCACCCTCACAGTCAAAAAGTTTTTCCCCAAATTCAGTTGGAACTTTCTGTGCTTCAGTTTGTGGTTGTTGCCTCTTGTTCTATTGCTGGGCAAGACTGAAAGGAGTCTGGCCCCCTCCTCCTGACAGGTATTTATTAAGATATTTACCCACATCAATTAGATCCCTTCTCCACCTTCTCTTCTTCAGGCTAAGCAGGCTCAGCTCTGTTGGCCTGTCCTCCAGCCCCCTAAGCATCTTTGCAGCTCTGCACTGGATTCTCTCCAGTAGTTCCACATCCCTCTAGCACCAGGGAGCCCAGAACTCTATGGACACGAGTTCTGGGACACAATTTTTGTTTGGGACACGATGTTTACCCAGGACACAATGTTTGCTTCTTCAGTAATTCCAAAGGACTAGCCCAAGTTTACAAGCCAACCCAAATTCTGTGGAGGTTGTATAACCACATACCAAAGAATAAGCACTGACCAGTGGACAGGTCTCACACCTGTACTTTCCTGAGTGGCTTAAAAAAAAAAGACACAACCTCAGCTAAGAGAGCTACACAGTACACTGGGAGTGCAGCTGAACTGAGTGGCCAGACTAGCAACAATTGTAGGTTTTGCTCCTAGTTCTCTTAGCATTTGAACAGAACAGTGATGTGGTAAAGCACTAGATATTGTGTTTCATTGTTTCTAACCACAAAACTATAAACTGTATCAACATAGTACAACTGTTTTAATAGACAGTTCTGAGATACTATTTCTTCATTAACATTTAAAAAAAAAAAAAAAACCATGAGAAATTAGTAAGTGTTGTGAATGGACAAGTAAAGAATGCCTACCCACAGAGCTTGGATTTGTTTGCTCAATTCAACTCTTAAGCTAAGCAGCACTTTATAGTCACATTCCCACTGAAGTCAGCAGGAAGTTTTCCATTCACTTACACAGAAACATGATTAGAGCACTAATGCACACCTATGACATTGTGACACACTTCCATGGCATCACTGAAAGCAGAAGTACCAGCACTAGCCCTTCTCTCATTGTCTCAAGCACCATTATTCCTCACTTGTAACCATATAATACCTATTGGCTAAAAACACGTAATTGATGCTGACTGAAAGCATCATTTAATCAAAACAATAGCTTACTGTGCTTCTGAGGCACGTTTCTTCTCTCTGTTACAATGCTCTGGGTGTCAGGAGTTACATCAAGCAACTCTACCACGGGCCAGCAATAGATCCTTTCAAAGTAGCATTTGTACATCCCGCCAAAAGAGAATCATCGTGACTGCAAACAGCTAAGGCCAAGACATTTCATGACCAACTACTTGGAAAGACGCCCAAGAATTTCCAGCTCAGCTCCGCGGCAAAGGCACCCCACTGCTTCTCTCAGGAAGGAGAAGACCATGGCTGGAGACACGCGGGAGTAGCCGACATGCTTACCAGGCCACCGCAGATGCTGAAGACAGCCGTGTGCGCCTCCTGCGCGTTGACATGCCCACGGTAGAAACAGTGGCGCAGGTCGGGGGAGAGCTGCTCCCGCGGGGCGCCCACGTGCGCCACGCGGTACTGCGCGGCGATGAAGCCCGCGTCGGCGCTCAGGTTGAGCTGGAAGACCTGTCCGTACGCGCGCAGCTGGTAGTGCGCTCGGAAAGCGGCGGGCTCCGGCGGCGCCTCCGAGCTCCGCTTCCTCCGGCTGAAGTGATGCGTGTGAGGGAAAACTTCTCCGAATTCGTTCACTCGGACGGGCGTGACTATTTCATAGGAGGCGAGCCCCTTCACTAAGGTCTCTGCAACAGACAGCGGGACAATCTGCCTTACTCGCAGGCGGCAGTGGCATGGGGACACACGGGTCCCCAGCAGCCTCCCCTCTGCACCCAGCATATCCCCACTCCAAGACACGGCTGCATCCCCGGGCCTGCCCCAGCACAACCCCCGCACAGCCACGCAAGGGGCAGCCCCGTCGGGGGCCCCGCCGCCCGCTCCCTGCCCGTCTCGTCCCTCCCCGAAACGCGCCCGCCGAAGCGGCAGGTCCCTCCACGCCACGCGCGGGCACGCACGGCCCGCAGGGCGAGCGGGGCAGCCGAGCCGAGCCGAGCCGAGGCGGCCGCCTCCTTTGTTGCCGCTTGTTTACCTTGCCCCGGGTGGAAGCGGGCGCCCCCCGCCTCGGCGACGAGAAGGGAGAGGGGGCAGAGCAGAGCCGCGAGGCACCCGGCCAGCCGCATGGCTCGCTGCGGGGCGGACGTGCCCGCCGCGCCGCCGGGGCCGCCCGCCGGGCTGCCGCCTCAGCAGCCGCCAGCCGTGTGGGCCGGCCGCGCCGCGCGCGGCTCCTTCATGCTCCCCGCGTCCCTCCTCGCCGCCCCCGCTCCCCTCGCACGCCCGCAGGAGGCCGCCCCTCGCCTCCCAGCCCCTCGCATCCACTCCCGCCGCAGTGGGCGAGGGCGGCGCTCCCCTTCCCCCGCCTCCCCCCGCCGCCGCCGCCGCCGGGGAGGCGAGGAGGATGCCCGGCTGCCGTCACGCCGCGGCCATGCCCGCGGCCGCACTTCAAAGCGGGACCCCGGCGCGGCCCGCCCCGCGGGCAGGGGCTGCCAATGGCGGAGGGCAGCGGCCGCCGCGCCGCGCGGGCGCCCCCTCGCCGCGGCCCTCAGCGGCCGGGCCGGGCCGCGCTGAGCCGCGGGCCGGGGGGACTCGTGGGGCGGGTTGGGTTTGTCAAGGGCGGCCAGGGAACCCCACCACCCCCCGGGCGGGGAAAGGGGCTTCGGGAGGTCAGGGAGTCCCGCTGGCCTCGGCCTCGCCCGTGCTCACCCCGCTGAGCGTTTCCCTCGGGTGTTAGAGGTGGAGCAAAGACCTTTCCCTACGTGTTAGGTTGCAGCAGTATCACACTTGTGACCCCGTAACAATGAGTCGTTCACCCCCTGCCTTAGGTTATTCTGTCTGGATAAAGTCTTCTTAAAACTGCTTAAACCCAGGGGAAGGCCTGGGTCTTCACATGGAGCCATGTACGGCAATTATCAGCATTGCTGAACACAGGTCACAAAGAGGCTGTTTTCCATCAGTCAGCATCTTCCCTGAGCAGAAGAACTGCTGCTGTGGTTCCCGCAACAGCCCTCCTCTACGCCAGCCCCGCAACGCTGCCCCGCAGCTTCCCGTGGCGCGGGGTGGCTAGAGACGGCGGCGTGGTCTGGGACCTCCTGGAAGTCACCGTGCTCTGCTCCAGAAGCAGCAGTCACAGCCACTGCTGGGCTCCCTCACGCAGAGCCTGGCCCAGCGGCTGCCATGGCTCTCCAGAGCTCCAGCCCCATCCGTGTGAGCTGTGGATCTGCACTAAATAATGGGGTTGAACAGAACATTCTCGATTAACATCTTTAACAGAAACTTTGAGTGATTATGTTGAGTAGTTTTATTAACGATTTTTACAAAAGTGGGCATGGAATATGGGAGACATTTTCGGCTTCAGCCATCTAATTGAAAATACCTACAATGCATGTATCTATCTTAGGATAGGTATCTAAGCTCCTTTCATAGAGAGTGGGAAAATAGTCAATATAGACAGTTAAATCTGTCTGTTCAGCCAACCAATGTACACCAGAATTTATAACTTTTCTTCAAATATTCCCTTTTGTCATCTCTCTAGGAAAAAGTGCTTTATCTTACTCTTTTGTTGTTGACTTCCACATGTTTTAAGTCTTATACAGGGTTTAAGCAGAGCTGTTTCTAATCTTGGCAAGTATCATGTTCAGTGCACTTGTTCATAGGCGCTCTGGTGGCCAAGATAGTTTGAACAACCTCAGAGACAATAACCTGAACCGCCTAGTGCCCAGTAAAGTCCCTCTTATCAATTTTAAATAAAGCCATGTGAATGAACACACCATTAGCACAGAAGAAACATCATTAAAAGTGAAGAAAAGAGAGAATTAAGATCCATAAGACAATGTCGTAATGGACACCAGGGCTCCAGAAAAAAAATGATGCCATGATTTTCTTTATGTTATGAGAGGTGGTGTTGATACAGAAGAAATTGCATGCAAGCTCTACCAGTACAGATATTAATGCAGTAGTGGCTGATTTGAGTGGTCAAGCATGCAGGAAATACCTTCCTGTTTGCAAGCTCCTTCAAGTCAGTAATGAAATGAAGTTGCTTAGGAAGTTGCTGGATGAGTCTGTGCACAGGTGGAACTGAGCTAATCTCACCTGGAGTCACAGGCAGGTCAGAGTCAAAGGTAAAAGGCCCTCATGAATGCCTGCAAGCTTGAAGCACTGAGGTTTCAACTGTTAATGATTTACAAACTTATTTTTTCTAAACAGAAGCATTAAGCATCAGGGATGATTAAATGCAGTGTTCCCATTTCAAACATCAGCCTTCCTTGTTGCCCACTTCCAAGAGAATATGATCAGATGCCTCAATTAAAAAAAAAAGAGAATATTTTTCACTATTTATAAAATGTAAAAATTTACTTTAAAATTTGAATGTTTCAGAATTGATAAGATTACATTTTTTTTCTTAATTCTATTTTAATGTGCTCAACCTTTGCTGTATTTTTCATTACAAGCGAATGCTAGCTCTTCTGCATTAAAAAGTGAGCCTTAATTTCTGTCTAAAGATTGAGTGTTTGGAGCAATCTACTTACGGATATTATCCACAACTCTGATTTTCACACACAAGATAGATAGGTTAGTTATGCAGGAGGAGAAGGAGGCTGTAGGCAGTTATAGTGGTGTTCATGTTACCTGAATAGCTTTGGGCAATAAGCTGCGGTCATTCAAACCTGACCTCTGCCCATATGGCATCAGTTTGAATCTTGTGAGGAGTAAATACAGCCATATATATCAAAGGGGTGTATTTTTATTATGGAAAACGAACAATAACAACAAAAAGAAACACACTGAACAATTCAGAAGGTGTTTAAGCGTCAGTCAAAATAGAAAGTTTGTTGTGATACTAAGAATTAAAAGGGTGGGAACAGGCATTATGATGAAACAAAGCTGGGGAACTCTCAAGGAACAGGACTGCAAAAGCACATAGCAAAAAATGGTGAAAAAGTAACACAAGCTGATTTGGGGTCTGACAGCTGATGGCAACCTTGGCTGCAGTGACCTTGGTCACGCCTGGTAAACTTTAGGATCCTGAGAAAGGATCTGAAGAGAGGAAGGCAAACAGCAGAGCTAAATTTCAGGAGAGCAGACCTCAGTTTGTTTAGGAAACCAATATGTGAGATCCTGTGGGAGGCTGCCCTCCATAGCAAAGGAGTACGGAAGAGATGGTTCATTTACAAGGACAGCTTCTCTACACACAAGAATAATTCGTCTCCAGCAGTAAGAAAATGGGCAGGCATAGCAGGAAATTGATTTGGCTGATGAGGAACCTCTGAGCGACCTAACCAAAACACAAGAAGTGTGCAGAAGATGGCAATGGGGATGAACTGCATTGAAGGAATATAGAAGCACCACCCAGGCATATGGAATTAGGAGGCCAGCATGGCTAATTTTGAAACTGGCTGAGGAATGAGGTTTGTTTTGATGAGAAAATGGAAGGCTATGGAGTTTCTGATTATTTCAGCTATGTAGCAGAGGTGCATTGAAAAGATAGAATTGGATTCTTCTCCGTACCTAGTACTTAGTTAAAAATTAAGAAGCAATGGTCATGAGCTGCAATAAGGCAAATTCCAACCGAGTATATGGGGAAAAAAAATCAAATGAGGGAACATGGACACAAAGAGACTGTGCAATCTCAGGTACTTTTAGGTACTCAAAACTCCACCAGGCACAAAGGCCCATCTCTCACTTTGCATTAGCCCTGCTTTGAGCCGGAGGGCTGAAATGACCTCCAGATGGTCCTTCGAATACAGAATATTCTATGATTCTTTGAGGCAAATTAAAAAAGGATCCTCAAGAAAGCTGAGGATATTGAGGTGGAGAGGAAGAAGAAAGTAATCAGAACTATGAAAAGGTAGACACTTAGGGGAAAAATGAGAAGATAATAGTCTTATATTACAAAGAAACAGAAGAGGAAAAAAAGGAGAAACAACCGAAAACTTTGGGTTTTGGGGGTTTTGTTTGTTTGTTTGTTTTTTTCCAAGGCTAGAATGCTTAGAAGTTCTAAACTGACTGGTAATGTTCCAGCTAAGGCAGTGGAACTGTGCTGGTTTACATCTCCACGTTCTCCATGGAAGTATGTTGAACATTGTTGAATCTGCATTGACTGTAAAGCTTGCTTTGGGACAGTTGCATTTAGAGTGTTTCCTACATTAGTGAAATAAATCCATCTATTTTCATTGTTTATTATTTTCACTTATCTGAAGAGATAAGTGAACATGTTTGGAATGAAGTGTGTGGTGCCAATTATTTTTCAAGTGAATGAAATACAAGGGTATTCTGTGTTGACTGACACCACTTGCTTTCCTTAGGGTTTTGCTAGGACTGCATGGACAAACTGAATTGCAGCTATGTCATGATTATTCAAATATTTGCAATGTCCACTTAATATTGTGCAGTAGATAAAGCTTATGAGATAAAAGAGTAAGATTTGCAAAAATGCACATTTAGAAGTTCATATTTTTTTCATTAGCTCCAGCATAATCAACCGCAGATTTGTTATTAAATCATTTAGCTTGTCTTTGCCTCCCCTACTGACTTAAATCAGTCTCTTGTAAGTGGTTTTGACTGAAAATCACAAAGTTGGTTAGCAGTATAAAAATATAAATGTAGCAGTATAAAAACCCATTGTTTAGAAAAGACAAAGACAATATGTAAATAAGTACAATTGTAAAATATCAATGGACAAATTCTGTTTGGAAAAGGATATTATATGAAGTAACTATTTTGCTTCTCTCAACATTATGACTTTTTTTTGATCTTGTGGAATACAACTTAAATCAATCATACAGGCTCCTTATTTATTGTTCTTGGCAGGATAATAAGCCGATTGCACAGATCCACTCAGCCTGTACTCACTTCCCACCTTTGACTGAATGCTTATCTTGAAAAGTCCCAGAGGTTTATCTATGCAGTGGTAGGATATACCGTGGAGCCATTGCTCCCTGGCACGACGTGGGGACTGCCTTGAGCCAATGCTGCTGGTATCCTGGGCCGCAGGCTGGTCTTATCCCACTATTTCCTGGCCTTTTCCATCTGCATTGGGCCATGCCCCAGTGTGCCAGGGGTCCTGCGAGGCCACAGTGGGCCCCTGAAGCTGGGGACATCAGAGGGGGGCTGTTGTCTTCAGCGCTGTGGCCCCGGCATGCACCTGCACTCATCAGAACGCTGTCGGAGACGGCCTTTCAGCAGGGCCTTTGGGCACACTCCAAACAACTTAAAGCCCACATAGGTCGGGTGCCGTTCACCTCCTCCACCGTGCTACTCCTCCTTAGTCCTACCTCACGTCATCCCACGTGAGACGGCTTCCCTGCCAGAGGGCTGCCCAGCTGGCAGCTCCAGGCCCTGCGGGGAGGAGTGTGCAAGGGGATCTAGCCGAGAGCATGCGTTTGTGACGAAATATAAATGTATCACCTTCAACAGGAGGTTGCCTTCAACTAAATAACCTCAAAGACCAAATAAAGGGCACTTCAACTGAAATAATCTTGATTGACCAGGTGTCACGTAGCAAAATGACCTCGGATAGCATGGTCCTAAGGTCTTCCCTAGCCTTGAGCATACAAAGTCAAGGCGTGCGGGCCATGGACTGGTGCGTGGAGGTGGGAGAAGGTGCAAGGACAACAGGGATACTGCTTGAGGCGTTCTCAGGTGAGCTGGGAAGCCCTGACACGGTCTCACTCACCCCGGCTGTGTGGAGCTGTCCCTGGTCAGTGCAGAGGGAGCCCAGGAGCACATGCATGTGTGTTGTGTAGGTGCTGAGGAGACCAGACCATGGGTGAATAAAGGATCCAGCCAGAATGATCTTGTATATGAACCCACAGAATGTAAGGAGGATGACATCAATTAAATTGTATAGAATCCAGTAGAAAGCTGTAGCAGGTTTGAACCTGATATTATAATCAAGTTTCAGCAGTTTTATACAACAATCTTTCTCATTCTTAGGCTTAATCAAATGTTTAGGGCTTTTTTTCCTGTAGTGTATGCACATTTATTCCACTATCTACATTTAAACTATATCTATATAGAGAGAGATAGAGAGAGAGAGAGAGAAAATCATCATTGTTTATAAGTGTAGTGTTTGTGGATTTATTGATCCCTTCATGATCAAAAAACACTGCATGCCTTACCATGTAATTGGAACTTGCTACTCTTGTTTTTTGTTGAGATCCTTCGTTACTGTTGTTACAGCAACAGTAATGTCTCAATCTACAGCAATTTAAGAAAACAAATACTAATTTAATGGAAAGAATATTATTTGCAAGTGATTAAATGTATCCCAGACAGTCATAGCTATTAAATGAAGAAACTCACAATTGATTTAAATCATCTTTTTCTGTACTGTGAGTACAAACACCGTTTTGATACCACTACCAGTCCTCTGAGGAAGGCAAGTAAAGGAGCGTGTGCCAGCTACAGGACCTTATATCCGACGTTACGCAATGGCCATGCGAGTGAGAGGGCTGAGTTTCACAGGACCGAAGCTGGCAGGCTGCGATGTTCTTTCTTGCTGACCCTGAAAGAGCATTCACGGGTGTGAACTTCACCCCTTTCGTGAGCTCCATCGTCACCCTGCACCTGTTGCTGTTGCAAACAGCAGCTTTCAAGAGGGTAGAGGTGTAGGACACCGTGAACTCTTAGAGAAGAGTGCACATGAAAAAAAAATCTCTAAATTGAGACTCAGGAGTGAAATAATACAAATAATTACAAAAAATAAGAATCGCTGTACTGTGGAGTCTAGGCACTCCTGCCAAAAAGCATTTTTTTAAAAAAAATTTTTTTTAAGTCACAAGCACACTGCAGCTGTTGCTTTGGCTGTACAGAAAGTATTCCCTACGGTAATGAGACATAGGGCCCAATTCATCTCCTGTATCATCCCTATTAGTTATGCCAGGCATAATTTGGCTCACATAGCACCCTCCGAACTACTCACCCTTTTCGGAGTCTTGCCCTGGGCAGTGCCCTAGAATTACTCCACAAGAGAATGCAATTTTAATACTGTAAGACACAAACATCAGTCATAAAATGCGAGCATCAAATGGTTTACAGCAAGTGAAATGACTCCTAATTGGGCTAATTTAAATGGAGGGTTACCCAGTGGTATCCTGTGTCCTTTAGAAAAGCCAGCTTTCTGAGAATTGAAGTTGTGAAAACCAGACATTCAAATTAAAGTACATTACCATACTAGTAAGCTGCACAAATAGTAGGATCCAGAAACAAGTGAGCTGCATTCACTGTGCTAGGTGTGGCTGTGGTGAGTGCTAAAAAGACTACTTAGATCACATTACTAGGGCTGTGGCAGCCACATGAGACATGCTCATATTAGTGTTGTGATTCAGAGGATGTATGAACTTGCTCTGCAGTATTTTCACTGTTCTATGAGATTGTATTTCATATTATACTCAGGCAGAAACATCCAAAAGTTATAATCTTTGTGATATTTCATTAGGGAAAATATTATCATAGTCTTTTTAACTTTAAGTATTCATATATTGGCAAGAGGCAAGAGGAGAGTGGAATTGTGTACAGCACTGAGAGACAACCCCTGGAGACTGTGTACACTTCATGCCTTGCGAGAAACTTCTAGGAAAATATTTGCCAGTTTTCTGCCAGCTGTCATTGAGTTACTCAGCACAGTGGAACTTACCATCTTCGTTCAGATTGTTTTAGATACAGGATTTTTTAACCTTTCTCTGTGCACTATTTTCTCCGGTTCAGAGGCTTGTAGGAAAATGTTGAGCTGACTGTTAAAATAAAGATAAATGAAGTCTTCAGTGGCAAAGCAATAAAAAAATATGTAAAGAACTACATTTATTGTACAAGGCTTATACAAACTCAAAACTCAAGTTATGAGTGGAGGAATCTTCTTTTTTTTGTTGTTGTTTGCTTGTTTGTTTTGGTGTGTTTTTCTTTGAAAAATCATATACTATTTTCATACCATTTTTCCTACAGTTTATATCAAAGTGCTTTATCCAAATCAATTGATTTCAGTTATGACTTCAATCTGTCTTAGACTCTATTATTCTGTAAGACTTGGAAATTATATATTTCTGTCTTTATTAACTCTGAAAGATTTTCTCCTGCTACTCAGCTTTTTGAGTATCAGGAGATACCCACTCTTTATGCACAAAGTAGTGATGCCCTAGTTAGTTAGATTAGTCAATTAAATCTTCAAGACAATTACAGGGAAAATTATGTTGACAAATAAAATCAAATTCACCGGGTGCTTTTGGCTGAAATCAGTATTGGATTCATAAAACTAATGCAGGAGGAAAGCTTTTACCCCAACCAACAGTTACAGAAAGCATCCAGGGGAAAAAAAATACAAATTTAATTTCCATTTCTTTCCAGAAAGATTTGACTTTATGTTTCCATTAAAAAATGTTTGTTAGAGTAACCCGGGGATGGTAGTAACTCATTTTCTTGCCGATATCCCACTTCATATAAGATATTTTCCACCTACCTAGTGGAAAATCTGTTACAGTATAGCAGGCTGGATCAGCTTTCTGTTGGATGGTTTCATATCCCTTTCAGACAGCAAGAGAAAATAAACTCAAGACTGTTGCGTCCTTGCTGGAGTCTCTTTGCTTGAGGTTCCTGTGTAGAAGAACTTCTTTCCTTATGGCTAGTGTCACTTCCTCTGCCTTTCTCTCTGTCTTCCTTGAAGTGGAAATTTTTCCAGTTTTCCTTTTTAAATTCTCTGGTCAACAATGTCAGAGAAAAAAATCATTTTGGTTAGATCTGAACCAAAGAGTTAAAAGTCAATGTGGTTCAGTCATTGAACAAAAAAGGAATAACTTTACACAGCCTCAAGCAGGATCTGGAATGTTTGCTTTGAGTATTTAGTTTCAAGGCAGGATAGCCAAACAGATAGGTAACCAATTTGGATAAATGTGTAAGTTGTGAGAGTCTGGTAAAAAGGGCAAGAATCCTTACCTCAGTTACTCAAAAAATGAATTATTAAGAGCTTGTAACATTTTCCTGAGATACCACTGATTCACTGGATACTAGACCAGGGTCTTATAAAGCACTCTCACTTGCAGGAAATGAGAGGTACAAAACTGAAGCACCAGTTTACTGATTAAAACCTTTCATGTAGAGCGTTCATATTTTCTGTAGCATAGGAGACAACTTTAATGTTACTAGGAAAATCCATACAACTATAAATGTCAGTCCTAAGTCTCCCTGCCAAAATGAAAACTCTTGTGTTGTAGAGCATATAAAGCTAAGATCTGATGCACGCGGATCAGATTACTTGATTTAGGAAAGCAGGGATCATGAAATGGGCAATATTTGGATCAGTGCTAAACTACTTTGAATTTGAGCTGAAAATCTAGAACAAACTTGAATTCTCTCTTTTCCTCGCTAAGGCCAGTTGCTTTTTATTCTTTACATTTCCATTTCTAAAACCACAAATATATTAAGCTTCTGTACTCAATAATTCATTTGTTACAAAAGAATGAGAAGGCCTAAGTAATTCCACTGTAATTTTAACATTACTCTCCCACACATGTATGATAAGCTCTTTCATTACCATTTTAGAAAATAATAAGCAGTTTCATTCCATGCGCAATAAAACTGGAAGAGCATTCTTTGCCATAGCTTTGAGGAGCTACAGAAATAAAACTATTGAGCTGCATCTTTGCTCAAGAAGAGTGACTACGTAGTTGGCCAACTTTTGCCTAACTTTAAATGTTTTCTGAAATTTGTTAGCTTCTTTTGGAACTTTGTACAGGGTTACTTAGTCTCAAAAGCTTGTCCTAGTGCTTCTGTCCTCTCCTCCTGTCATCTTCAGTTACAGAAAATGTTTCATTTATGTGCATATATACAACCTGTGAACACATCCAGTAATTTTTATAGAATAAAGTATGCATTTTCCACTTCTGGCTTATGCTAATGCAGAAGATTTTTAAAATATTATTAAATTCAAGTTTTCTTAAAGGTTGTCCCAGAGACACACTCACAAACAGGTCCATGCATTGTATAAATACTGCAACTAACAGCCTTATAGGATGGCCTGAAAGGGGCTTCAGTAGCAAGCAGTCCTTTCTTGGGGGTATTTACTTCAGTTATAGGCGAACTTCCTCCTGAAAACTGCTGCTTCAGAACAGTGAGTTAGATGGCAATTGGCCTTTCTGTAAGCCAGACAATATCAAGTCTGGCCTCATCTGCACAAATTATAGATGGTCTTGTTATGTTTACATTCCTGTGAAACTATTCATGCAAAAAGAGAAGTTACTGTAATTTCAAGCTGGTTGCTTATTTCTATTTCTGGAATACATGGATAGTCTATCTTCTAACCTATGCACAGTAAGACATATATTATTACAGAGATCATGCTAGGTCATGGTTTGGCATCTTGCAGCAAATCAAACAAATAGATGCAAAATGAGTAAAAAAAGGAAAAGATCTAAAGCAAACCCAGGATTTTGATTTAGTAGGGAATGAAAGTAAGGAAGGTAAAATCTTTAAAATCCTAGTCATTAGATTGTGATTTTTTAAATTCATAATTGCAGCATTTTCATCTAGCTAAAAGTAGGAGAGTATTCCTAGAGAAATTTCTGAATTGAAATACAGGTGACAGAAACAGTTACAATCATGTCATTCAAAATATCAGCTGAATTCTGACTATGGTCTGCGGTCTGCAGAGCAGGTGGCAAGAGGAAACAGTGCCTTATCTGATACAGTGATTGCAAGCTAACAGATGGTGGCATCACTCAAGCTTTTTATAAAAGCTAAATCAGCTTCATCAGAAAGATTAGAAATAAATAGGAACACCAATCCTCCCTAACATGTGTTTTAGTGATTTATTTCACAGATATTCCAACTCCCATATTCTTACTTTTTTTTTTCTTTTTTTTTTTTTTTTTTTAGTAGGCAATCTATAACTTGCTCTTAAAATCAGGTTAGAGATACACTTGTAAAATCTCAGTTCCCCCACAATCATTCTTGCATTTTACTTAGTGGATTTCTCTGTGCACTGTCTGCCTGCACGCTTCCCTGCTCATAGGATTCTTTCTGTATGCATTGCAGTCCATGACATCAATAAGCAAGTATTACTTTAAAGCATGCAGTCATATTTCCTAGATGAAATAATGGTAAGTGCTTTGTTATTCCCCCTTTCTTAACAACATTTGCATTTCTAGAGTTTATGATTTTATGATTATTTTCCCCCTGCATTTGTTGAGACACATTCAGTTCATATTCTTACAGAAAAACGGAATTAGGAAATAGAGTAGAGGAAACCTATAAGAATTATTTATTCATAATCTATTCTCTAAGAAATATGACCTTTTCAAAAACAGAGTTCTTTTAAACTTCTGTTTTTAAAAGCTTTTGCTACTAAATGTACTCTTTTTAAGCAAATGCACACACACAATTGTTCTCATAGTTGCCTCTTTAGGTCATACGCTATTACTTAGATAGTTTTATGTTGATGAAATGTGGCCATGAAACACAGTTGTTCTGATTCTGAAACATTTTCAATCCAGCCTGCTCAAAAGCATGCTAAGAATTGCATTGTCTAATTGCTGAAAGATATTTTTTGAGAATACATGGAAACTTCTACTACAGATCTTAGCAGTGTGACACACATCGCTTGCATTAGTGAACGTCCTAACAATATGCTCTTGTGTGCACTCAGTAATGCGTTATATAATACTTTGGGCATAGTAAAAGACCCACTCAGGAATATGGCAAGCATGTTATGCATCTGAAATTAGAAACTCACCCATGTTGCTTACATAATACTACTATTATTACTGTATCTTGTTCTTCTTTGGAAAATAATTATCTGCTTCCCCATTTAGACAATGCACAAGACCGAACGTTTCTGTGAATCACACTATAACAGGCATACTATACATGCCTGTTAAATTCAGCCAGATTTGTCTGATATCAGTCACTTGTAATTTACAGACAGACGCATAATACCTTGTGGTATTAAGTACAATTATCTATAACTTTCCTGCAGTTTCTTAAAAATGAAATCTATTATCAGCAAAGACTAACTGTGGCAGACTCTTAGATAGTCAGACCTACTTTACTTTTTTGAAATAAGAGATAAAATAACTGGAACTTGATCTGTATAACCATAGGAAAAAAAGCCTACAGGGCAATAGATGCATTCCTTCCTTGACACACTAAATCTGATATGTTAGAAAGAACTCTTATGGTCCAGTAATTAACGGTAAGAATTGCTCTTCCCACGCAGAAAACAGCCATATCACTATAGAGCTGTGGCTCATGTTGCTTCAGCTTCACTCAGCTTACTCCCTTTAGTTTTCCATTTTCTATTATAAAATCTTCTGTTTTCTGAAAATATTTCTGCCTGTATACATGGAGGCTAGATTCACCACAGACGGAATTTCCATTTTTTAACACCAAAATGTTTTTATATTCATGCAATGGATCAAAATATAAACTGTAAACCAAAGCTGCTGTGAAAAACTTATGTTAGGCTTCTTTTTTGAACTGTAGCGTCTGCTAGGCAGTACTAATGTGTTAAATACTTCTCTATGAATCTTAGTTTGTATACTTGTCTCGTAAGTGAAAGCCATAAAAGATGGGGGCAACAGAAATAGAAAACTTCATATTGAAGTGAAGCAGAAAGGTTCTAAAGTTAAACAGTTAGTAAATAAAGTCCCCTTACGGGAAGTGCTCGAAAGTAAAAGTATGCTAGCTGTCATATACCCAGCCAGGGCTCTTGCCAAGAAAGAGCCTGGCAGGAGATGAGAGGAAGATGCCCTTCTCGCAGAGGCAGCCCCAGTGACCTGACAGAAAGCCGAGCAGTAGGTGGAACGACTTCGGGCGGTCGAGGAAAGAAGGCAAAGAGTCACAGCCATTCATGTCAGAGAGCGGAGGGCTAGAGTCCAAGCAAGGCCATGGGATACTTTCCCTGCCCTTATTAAAAAGCAGGGCAGGCTAAATACAGCAAACACGTCTTTCCAATTTTTTAAATACCTAAAATGGAGAAACTTCCTTTTATCTGGATTTTCTTTCATTTGCTGTTGACAGATATTCAGAAAGGTCAACTTCTAGCGGTGAAAATGCTTCTGCAAAGTGAAGGAGCTATGACTATGTATGCAAATATGTTCTTAAAAGTATTTTTACCATGGAAAACTCCTGCGGGTATTTTGAAACTCCCTGTACTTAGAGAACATCAAGGAGTGACGTGCAACCATTTGTGCTGGGAGCAGCTGATTCCCTGTCGCACAAGCGCAACAGACCCCAGGACTCCCTGCTCTCCTCTTGTATATTGTATATCTTGGAGACCTGCCCATACACTTATGCTGGGGAACCCATAGACTGGTATCAGCCAAGAGAGCAGCCACCAGAACGAATGTTGCAGGGCATGTATCTGTCCGTGGACAGCAAGCCAGCAAAGCCATTAAGCTTCAGGATCCAAAGGATAATAAGAATGGCTGTGGACTACAGGTCACAGCCAAAAGAGCAGGGCATGTTGTTGGATCAAGCCTGCTTTAGATGGTGCATGAGAGTCATGGCTCAAGGATGATTAAGGAATGCACCTTGTATTTCCCTCAGTCACTCTCTGTAGTACACATATAGCGCTGGCAACAGATTATTCTCAGTACCTTATAGCAGAAATATCAACTAGATGATCTTCACATGCTGTGAAAAATTATGAGATATTTTTCTGCATTACCATTACATTTGTTAAATTGTAAATATTTAATCACTAAAGACAACTAAATCATGGAAAATAGAAACGCAAGCAAGTTATTATTTCTGAATGTTGACGTTACACAGCTAATTTATTAATATCTGCTTCTATCTAGTCTCTCTTAATATGAGGGACAAGATAATCTTGATCACTATAGCTCTGCTAGTGGCTTGGCTGTGCCATTGTGTGCAATATTCTTAATAGCAGAAATTAGGCCTTTTTAATTAAAAACTCCTTCTGAAAGGGAGCATTTTTGATACCATTAGTGCATGCTGGATCAGTGAAGCATGTATATTTGGGAAGAAGGGTCTACACAAATATGTTCCTTATTTTTTCTTAATCTGTAGTATCATTGAACTATCAGCTTCATAACTGAGCACTGAGGACTCAAAAGGCCTAGGTTTGCTAAAGTGAATGGGAGATTTACTACTGATATAAGAATTCCCCCAAATTTATTCCATTCACTCTGAACTCAGTTTGACCAAGCGTGTTCTCAGAGATGCTGAACACCTTGGATCAATCTCAGCAGGTTTTGGGGGTGTAGAATTTTTAAATGAGAGCTACGGCACCTTGCAATATCAGTTCAAAGTATTAACATCTGCAATGATGTTTAAAAATGTCAAAGTTATATAACAGCTTGACACATTTCTCAAATTTAATTAAACAATTTTGAATAGAGAGTGAGATACCACTATACCGATTTGTTAAAATTGCAGACAGACATTGCACAGTGCTTGTACAAACCTGTGCCTGTGAACAAATTAAAAGCTTTTAAGATCACAGAGGAGTTTTTGATGTTAAAAATTAACCATGATTACACACACAATGCCTGTCACTTCTTTTACACTTATGTAATATAAAACGTTGGCAAGAAGAAATAGTGTCCTGAAGAAATATCAGAACATAACTTTACACTGCTTAAAACATACCTCCAAAGCTGCTAATAGAAATGCCAACAAGAAGCTTAGAATTAAAGCACATCTCTTCTTTAAAGAGAACTATTTGTGGTCATTATGGTTGACACTAAAGAGTTTTGTAATATGCAGAGTTACTTGCTGCACTATTCAAGAGATGAAATGATACTATTTTTAATTACAATGAGCAAATAGACTAACATTTCGTACTTATGAAATCTAGTAGTGCTAAAATGTTCTAAGATAAGTGCACACAGATCTGTTTGACAAGTACCTTATTTGTTCACTTATTTTAAGTTCAACCTAATATTTAGTTAGTGGAATATGCTTTATTCCAGTGTGCTTTAATTATTTTCCTGATTCATCTGGGATGGAGTCAAAGCCATTTCAAGCTTCTCATCACGGGATAAAAAATAGAATCCTGCCATCTGGAAGATGGAAAAGCAGGAGAAAGGTCCTTGGTGACACAGAAAAGGGAAAAGGAAAAAGAGGAGAGGAAAGCAGGATTTTGGTGGAGAGCCAATGTAAGAGCTCCAGGGAGTCAGCATTTCTGCATCAGATGTCGCTGGTGGAGGACAGGGACTCACTCTGCCATTAGGACACCGATCTTTGCCCCTTGGTAGTGGCCATCTCCTATACTCCAATGCCTTTTCTCAGGTGCTGTAACCCAGGCAAAACAAGCAGGGTGTATGTGGTCATTTTTGTCACCCCAGGCAGTGGGTCTTAGGTAGAGAATATGTGTTCTGTTGAGAATATTCATGCTGTGCTTGCTGTCCACCATGTTAATAGCCAGTACTCTCTTGCCAAAATGACCTGTAGGGCCAATCCTGGGTTACCATCTTTATCCACAGGAAGGTCAAAATTGAACCTGCAGGGGGGTCTGAGCTGGGTACTGAAGGTCCTGAGGAACTGCAAACACTCCGCTGTCGATTCTGGAAGTCTTGAAGTCCTGCCTTGGTGCCCACAATGCTTCAAGCAGGACGAGCTAGGAAATCTGTAACATTTATTTGATAAACTGCAGCATATTTATAATACTAATCATAATACCTAATTAAATTGAGGGAAGACCTCCTATCTAAATGATTTCCAGTGCTGCTTCTGAAAGCAGTAATCCCAGCTTCACTACAGAGAGAAGACAAGAAGATCCTTTATCCTTCGCTCAGCCCTGGCCGGAGTACACAGCGCTGCTGAGCTGTGCAAAGCTGCTATGGCTGCGTGGGTTCTCAGTGGTCTCTCTCAGAGGGTAGAGATATTCCTGAGCTAACTTAGGTATTATGCTAAGAGAAATACAGAAATACATAACAGGATACAGATGAAATGACCTACAACACAGTTTAATATTTTTATTTTAATAATTTAACATTCTTGTAAATTTTATTGTAATAGTTTCTTCATTTCTTAATACTTTCCCTTGCAGCATTAAACATAGTTGTTCATGTCATTACATTTGTGTATTGTTTCTACTATTCCCTTTCATCTGCTTTGCATTCATATCACATAAGATCTTCCATCATTCCATCAAAATATCAGAAGAGTTGGAGTGTTGGGGGAGAGGCATTGAAAGCATAGGCACATCAAAAAGCAGTTATTAAAAGAAAAACTTTGCTTCACTGTAGCCTTTCTCTAATGTATCCTAAATACAATTTGATGAATATTATATATACAATCTGATCAGCACTAGGAACTGTGGGGGAATAAAGCAGTTTCCTTGTGAACAGGACAATTCAGAGTTTAGCTATTAAAATGTGCAAGCTTCTACTGAACACGGGATTTTAAGAGGTTTATAATTTGCAAAAACCTGGAGAATGCAAAGTCCATTCCACTAGCATATATAGCATGCCTCTGCTCCAAGAAAGTGTCTTTTAGATAGGCAGCACTTTTTTAGCAAGGAAAAACTGGTTTTCTATAACCTAACTATCCAAAAAAGCTGCATTGTTTGATCTATTTTTTTAATATAATCAGCCCAAAGTCTGATTAAGTAACTTGATACTAACAGGTGCTACAGGAAAAAAAAAAAAGACAGCAAAGAAAAAAAGAAAGATAAGCATGCTGTAGATGTTTGTATCAAAATACATAACTCTGCACTATTTTCTTAAACGTATGCTAGCTGGTTCTTTTCCCCTTGCTAAAAGAGCAAAGAAGACTCAGCTCAGACTCTAGCTGGATAAACTGGAATAATTGTATTGATGTAAATGGTGGAAAATTATGGACCAACTGTGTCATATCAGTGAGATACAGATACAGTTTAGATAGTTATAAGAGGACAGCCTGTGACCACAGAGAGTGTCATCCTTACTGTATTTGTAGACAATACTTTGTGGAAATAAGACTCTCTGGCCCAGCCAAGCTACTCTGGAGAAAAGACAAGGGCTGGGAGCCAAAATAATTATATGCTCCTTTTTCAGCTCCATGTTGCTGGAGCTGAGTAGGGGAACACTTGGTCCCTGATACAACTTAGAACAAGCTCAGAACTGTTATGAATGAGGCAAAATTGTCACTGCCTGAAAAAGCATCATTTAAAGACACCAAAACACAGCCCTGCTCTACCCATGCTTCTTTTTCACTTCCAGAAAGTGGAAGCAAAAGCAATGCAATGCCAAGGCGCTATGTCCATAGACTCAGACTTACCCCTAAGAAAAGCCCTAAGGGAACAAAGGGAACATCACCTGTGGACAGGGTGGTGCAAAGCAGCCATGAGACAAAAGTTCAGACCTACTCATTCTCACAAGAGCTCTAGGTCGGTACCCAGTGTTTATAAGAAGCACATCTTATTTATACCTTATAGGTGTAACTGTTACCTTATGTTTTTAATATATATTCCCATAGGAGGTGCCAGTGTTTTTTTCATCACCGTAACATGCATGTGTTTTATTATTGTATTTTCCATCCCCTTAGATAAGGAGAAAAGGCTTCCTCTCTATCAGGTAGATAACTGAATTTGAAGCTTGAACTATTTTTAACAAAGCAGCAGTTCAAGATGGGGATTACTGCACATGCCTATTAGAAGCCAAGTGCTGAAAACTCCTGGACAATTTCTCTAACAGCTGAAGGAAATATTTTTTAAAAAATATTCTGATAACAGCTGAATGGCTTTCTTTC
The DNA here is from genome assembly GCF_059628265.1 of Tinamus guttatus. Taxonomy (NCBI): domain Eukaryota; kingdom Metazoa; phylum Chordata; class Aves; order Tinamiformes; family Tinamidae; genus Tinamus; species Tinamus guttatus. The sequence goes on from NW_028288740.1 coordinate 1,001,246, forward strand.
AACTTCTGGGTTAAAGTAGATATATGAGTTTGTGGTCCAAGATAATCAAGAAAAGCCACTGCAAAGATTTAAGAAATAAAATGCTATCTAAACTGTAACCATAGTATCCTCTGAGATAGGAAATAAATTACAAAAATAATAACGCTACGTATTTATATAGCAGCTTCCATCCAGACATTTCAAATGCTTTAATGAATTATTAATCATCACAATCTTCCTGATGAACAATAGTCATTATCTTTATTTGAGAGATCAAAACACTGTAACACATCATGATTTAATACTAACTTCACTCAAGCAATCTGTATCAGAGCCATGAAACATGCCCAGTTATGAGAATTTCACATTTTAAACTCTCCAACTAATGTCTTACTCTTTAAACGCAATGTGTTTCTGCATTTGATCTTTGTCCAGAACTTCAAATGTAATTCAAAGTCTCAGCTTAAAGTCTTATCCTTTATATACTCTATGACCCATGATGAAACTCTGTTATAGCTGGAGATTTCATCTGAACATAAGAGGAACAAACCTTTCCCACAATTGTCTTTAAGTAAATCATCAACACCTTGTTATTATGTCACTTACTATAGTATGTATGGATCTCAGAAAGGGTGTTAAAGTGAAGAGTCAGTCAAGTATGTGACTTTACATTCTTTAGAGTGCTATATTAGTTTGTACTTCCAGTGGGAGAGAGACCACTCTTACACTCCACTCTGAATGCAGTAAGCGTTATGTGGAGCATGCACTGTGAAAAAAGAATGTACCTCGGGAAGACCCAAAATATTGATTTTAATGGCTGTAATTCTGTATATCGTAAGATTTCTTACAACATGACAATATGAAGTTAATTGTCTTCCACTTCCCTTCCCATCCAAGTGTGGAAGACAAAAAAACGTAGCAAGATGTGTCTTTTATCCTAAAGTGTTTCTGTGGTAGATTGAAAATACTGAAAACTAAGTTAGTTGTCATGCTTGCTAAATACAAGGAGGGTCATAGTATACTACTATTTTATTTTGTGAATAACAGTCTAGGAATAGGCAGATGCAGCCAAAGCATTCTTGAGTTATCAAATACTGAGGTGCTGTGTTTTATTTAGTAGCTTTTAGAACAAATCGGAGTTTGCAGTTTTAAAAGTCTACATGGTAAAGGTGTCTGAATTCAGTGATCTGAGTAATTGCTTCTACAAAGAAAGGGGAAACCTTAAGAGAGTCTGACATGCTAAGGACTAGAGCAAGAGACTTAAAGCACATTAAGCATATATCCCCTTTACAAGGGCAAGTGCAGGGTCCTGCACCTGGGGAGGAATAACCCCAGACACCAGTACAGGCTGGGGACTGACCTTCTGGAGAGCAGCTCTGCAGAGAAGGACCTGGGCATCATGGTGGACGACAAGTTGACCATGAGGGAGCAGTGTGCCCTTGTGGCCAAGAAGACCAATGGGATCCTGGGGTGTGTTAAGAAGAGCATCTCCAGCAGGTGGAGGGAGTTGATCCTGCCCCTCTACTCAGCCCTGGTGAGGCCGCATCTGGAGTATTGTGTCCAGTTCTGGGCTCCACAGTACAAGAGGGATGTGGAGCTGCTGGAGAGAGTCCAGCGCAGGGCCACAAGGATGATCAGGGACCTGGAACATCTGCCCTATGAGGAGAGGCTGAGGGAGCTGGGCCTGTTCAGCCTGGAGAAGAGAAAAGAGAAGAGAAGAGAAGAGAAGAGAAGAGAAGAGAAGAGAAGAGAAGAGAAGAGAAGAGAAGAGAAGAGAAGAGAAGAGAAGAGAAGAGAAGAGAAGAGAAGAGAAGAGAAGAGAAGAGAAGAGATCAGTGTCTATAAATACCTTACAGGAAAGAGCAGGGAGAATGGGGCTGGCCTCTTTTCAGTGGTGGCCACTGATAGGACTAGAGGAAATGGCCACAAACTGAAGCACCAAAAGTTCCACAGGAACTTAAGAAAAAAAAAAATCTTAACAGTGAGGGTGACAGAGCCCTGGAACAGGCTGCCAAGAGAGCTTGTGGAGTCTCCTTCTCTGGAGATCTTCAAAACCCGCTTGGACACAGTCCTGTGCCACGTGCTCTAGGTGACCCTGTGTGTGCAGCAGGGTTGGACTAGATATCTCTAAAGGTCCCTTCGAACCTTAATCATTCTGTGATTCTATATGCAGAACAGACAAAGAGGTGGACGTTATGGTAGGACTTTCACTGCCTTAGCATAGAAATGACAAAAAAAAAATTACGCCTATAAACATCAGCTTTCCTTTCACACTCCTCCTGCATAATTATTTTAAATCACTGACTAGAAGGCAGTGGGGTGCTTTCTTCTTTCCCCTTCCTATAGTGAGGCATCAATTAAAAGACATTTCACTACCCACACTGTGGCAGCAGAAGAGTAAAATGAATTGCCAAAGTACAAAGTATTGTGCTGAATGCTGAGTTAATGATCCCACTTTAAAAGACATCCATCTTGTCCTGTCAAGATTTACAGCAGGAAATAGCAACAAGAAGTAACACAGAAAGCTGAGTAACTGTCTGCTGACACGTGTGTGATTTGCTTCACGGCTTTATACACACGCACTGTACAAACCAGCATAGCTTAAAATGGCACCTCTTGGTCGTCAACAAGCATACTCTATCGTCTTTGATGTAAACAGTGACTCTGAAAATTGTATTAGAAGTAGTTGCTGATAGATTTGTACACTGTCAAGAAAACTGACAAAAAAAATCCTCAATTTCTTCTGTATGTTGTCATTGACAACTAGTTAACAAATCTTTAGAAGCAACAATGAAGAATGTGCTTATTTTATTCCATTAAAAAAAAATGAAAGATGGTTTTATATTTGAGTACCAGAATCAAAAGATGAGTATTTAATTCCACTATATCTCAGACTAAAGGACTTCAGATTTACTGATGGATATGGCAAGCTTAAATACAATTGTAATAGTGCCACATCCTTCAGAGGAAAAGTATTGTGTGAAGAAAGTTTGCATCCAAAGAAGACAGGATTAGGATCCACAGGACTTCCATACAGAGAGAAAGAAAAATAGCATCTGAGAATTAAATAGGAGCAGAAATGGGATTGTAAAAATGCGTTTAAACATTTTTATTATTTCTTCCTAGGCTGGTCACTGCAGCTACAAGTTCCTTCAAAAATGTAAGTGCTCAAAAAGATGATGGGCAGAAAAAAATGAAAGGTAATCTGGCAATAATTCTAAGTAGTATGCAGGTCTAATTCTGGATACTATGTATGCCAAATGCAAGATTTCTCTTAGTTGTGCTCTCTGCACGAATTTAGCCCTCTGGGGAAGAGTTATGAACTGTTATGGACAGAAACAAGTCCAACGCTGACACTGGGTGGGATTCCAGACTGCTCCACAGCAGTGAGGATGGCTGCACTGTCGGACTGTTACTCATTGGCAATAACTCACACTTTGTCCATTCTAGATCAGGGGTTAGCTGTATAACATAAAAATATAAAATATCTGTGTACTGCAGCAATCTCATCAAGCAGATGTCATGCTGGCCTGAAAGGAGCCCCCAGGAGGGGCCACCGTGAGGGGCCCTCTTGGCACTGTGTCCTGGGACGTCTTGGACACATCCGTCCGCAGACTCACACCACAGCCCCGTGATCTCTGGGGGGTCTCCTTCACTGCGCGAGTAACGTTCAGCGTCCACTGACCTTCCTTCTGCCCTCCTAGAGCAAGGAAGGGGAAAGCCCAACATCCGGCAGTAGAAAGAAAATAGCAAACTAATTCCGCTATGCTCGCAAGCACCAAAAAGCCCCTTGTCCGCCTGATCCATGGTTCTTTTTATCACGCCTTATGTGATGGAACCAAGGACTTACTGTGCACCCAGCTATTTTGAATGAAATTTTTCTACAAGGACATAAAGCTTTATTGTTATGTACATAAAATATAATGATGGGCCTACAGAATAGCAAACTGTAACACTGCGTGCCCTTTCTGGCTGGCAGTCGTTGGCAACGCAAAACTATTTGCAATCTTTTCCACAGCTGCAAAGTAGCCTTTGTGCATTCATTTCTCCAGGGTGTAATGATACTCAAATTGAAGAATTAATTTTTGATTTAATATAAATTTATCTTTTGGGCAGATAGTTTCAGTGTTGAAATGGCAGTCAATCACCTAAACAATGCTACATACTGGCAGTATGCCCCTTTCCAGGGGCAAATTGTCAAATGATTTGCCCGTATGTATGTATCATCCTGTATGTATCCTGCTTTGTAAACCATACATGATATCCAGATGATTTCAAATGTCATTCAGTTATTTGGCCACAACCTGCAGAACTGTACACAAGCCAGGAAAGTTATGACTTATTGAGAAAAACAATGAGATCACAAACGTTTTTGAAAGCCTGGAGTGCTGCAGTTTGGGCTAGGGATAGGCACTGCCTTTCTGTTATTCCAGAACTGTAACACGTGGGAATTCAAAGTGCCTGACGTAGTGGACAACACAATGTGTCATACAAATAGCCTGTGTGAAAAAAGTTCCTCTAACATCAGTCTCTTTACTGCCATCCAGAGACAATATAAAACCAATATGGATAATAATTTATTGAAAACATCGCCCTAGAAACTGGAAAGGTCTGAAAAATAAAGTCAGCAAAGGGCTTTCAACCGATCAGTAAAGCAAACAGAATGGAAGGTGTTCAGTTTGAAGAATTTTCATTTTATTATTAAAAGACTAAATTGGTAATAAGTTCTGAGATAATATAAAAGATTCTGTGATGTTAATATACTACCAGAATGTATTTGGGATTTATATTTGTCCACATAGCTGAAGCAACAAAGGTATTAAGCATCTATCATATGAGAAAAGACTAAGTGAGCTGGGCCTGCTTAGTCTAGAGAAAAGAAGACTAAGAGGAGATCTGATCAACATGTACAAGTACCTTAGGTGTGAATGTAGGGAGGATGGGGCCAAACTCTTCTCTGTGGTGGTCAGTAACAGGACAAGGCACAAGTTGAAACACAGGAAGTTCCATCTCTGTGTGGGGAAGAACTTCTTTCCTGTGAGCCTGGAATAGGCTGCCCAGAGAGGCTGTGGAGTCTCCTTCTCTGGAGATCTTCAAAACCCACCAGGATGCCACCCTGTGCCACGTGCTCTAGGTGTGCCTGCTGGAGCAGGGGAGTTGGACTACATGATCTCTAGAAGTCCCTTCCAACCTTAACCATTCCGTGATTCTGTAATTAAGAAGGTTACTTCAAACAAGTGCCAGTAAGAGCTTCAGCTCACACTACGTGGATCATTTCATTTCTATGTCTTCAAATATTCTCATCAATAATTCCCTCATACAACCCTATAAGACATCATATGTTGTCCAGAATTCCCTTCAAGCTTAAGTTGGGAAGAAAAGTGTGCAGTGTTGAATTTCTGCCAAAGCAGGTGAAGATAATACAAAGAAGTAAGAAAGTGAAAATACAGTTTTGCCATGGAACTATACCAGACTATCTACACGCTTACAAGAGGCACCATTACCCCTGCTTCATGTATCTCCACATGTCAGCTGAACAGCAATAATACACTGTGAGCACATTCTTGGACCATGACAGATATGAAAAGTTGATGTTATCAGCTCTGTCACATAAGTCATTAAAGCTATCCTATTCTTTCTAAAGATGTCTGTGACTACTCTATAGTCATCTCCTACATTTCTAAGGGACAATTTAAATTGCTGAAGTTACATTAACGCTTATATGCTTAGGGGATGGTAGTCTATGGTTGTATCTCACTTTTAAATGTGTTGCTGTAAGTCAGTTATAAATTAGTTTGCAAATATATACAAAAAAGTCATATATACAGGGTATATATGAAGGATCCTGTTCTTCAAAACTCGTGTTAACTTTAGCTAGTTGTTACAGAGAAGAACTATTATGGACAAATTTAAAGTTCAGAATTTTAATACTTGATGTATGATTCAAAACATGTAGCATTTTGCTTTATTTTCAACTACTAATTGTAAAACTGCTTATTTTGGTTTGCCTGTTTCTGTTTCTGATAACCCTTCTAGCAACAACATATAGGCATAGGAAATGCATTCAGCTATGCTAATTATATGAGGTAAACCTGTGAAAATAAAGAAATTAATATTACCAAAAATCTCTTCTAACCTTTGAGCCTGAGTAATGAGAGCAACCACTGCTAAACAAGAGTAATCTTTCTCATTTTATCAACAAATATACTTTGTTATAGGAGAGAGGAGTTCAGGAATATTTTGTGGTGTTAGTCTTTGTAATATCCACTCCCTGAGGTTGAATAAAACCTTTCAGGTTATCTGAAGACAGTTTTGATGCCTTAATTGCTATCTTTTCTTTTTTCCTGGGCTAATTAACCTCAGTTTGCTAAAATCCTCTGTGAGACATTGTAAAACATCATTTGTTGTAGAGATTGTGGAGTTTGTTCTTGACAAATGTGAAGTGACATTCTGTCAGTGTCTTTTGTAAGATCTTATAAAGGGGCTGGTTCATCTACCAGAGAAAGAAAAACCCCACCAGGAACCAATGAAAAAAACAATACTCATCATACAGAGTAGCAGGGCTAAGTAAATGGTTCACACGTCTTGCGCACATGAGATGAAAGGGAATGAATCTGAATTCATTTTACTTTTGATCACAGACAAGGAATGTTCCAGATCAAAGTGTGCCAGAATAATGGAGACTAAGTAAATGCAACTAGATCCAAAAACATCTGTCATGGGTTTGATGTCTAAAAATGGAAATCCTTTATATTAATGTATTATTATATAACCACATGAGAACCAAAAGGCCTTGAAGTCTTGTTTTGTTTTTGTGTATTGTGGTTGAGAAAACTCAGCTAACATAACCCCCCACATAAATCTAACACTTTGAGAGAAAGGGAATAAAATGCAAGACTGACCGAGTCACCAAACCCTGTTCTCTTTGTGTATCATCAGGCAATATTTTAAAATAGGCTAACTGTAGAAGTGCTGGTGACCTGAATAAAACACACCGGCAGCAGCATAGGAAATGAGTTTGATGGGTGTAATCCAATTTTCAGTGGACAAGGGTGCACATCACAAAAACCTCCTCTACAATTAGCACTAATTGGCAACTTTTTTTTGGCAGCCTCTTTACAAAGGCCAAAAATTGAATGGACATGGAGATTAAACTGTCCTTTTGCTCCTAGAAACACTCCTTTTCAGCAAAGGTTGGGGTTTATTGGGAGGGCGATATTGAAAAAATCGCAGGGCTTTTGGCTGTGTTGTACCTGTTCTGGGGACGGCAAATTTCATTTTCCAGGATTGTCAAGGATGCATTTATGCAAGTAAATTAAATTAAAACAGAAGTATGAAAACACTTTTTTTTAACTCTTCAGCTGAAAATACTTAAAGAGTAGTAACTGTTTGAAGGAATAATGAAACAAGGTGCAGAAAATCAAGCTTTTGAGAAATGAGCCATCATGTGCTTAGCATTTTTGATGGAAAATCTTGTTTGTGCAGAAGTTGGCAGTCCTTCCTTCTTTTTTTATTCCTCTGGCATCACTCAGCTTCATTGCCACAACGTTTTTGTGCTAGAGTTTCATCTTTTGGAGCAGTCTAGGTGTTTAGGAGGAATGACACTCTTTTCAGGTTGTGTTTAAGAAGTCACTGAATTTCAAACTGAACTTAATCACATAATAGGAGCCATGTTTCACAGAGGAGGACACATATTTTGGTGTAGCTGCCCTTGCTCTACTAGAACATTTCTGGAAGTTGTCAGGCTTTAGAGCTGCTCATGGCTCTGCAGTAGTTGGGATTTGGGTGTGGAAATAACCCTCACATCTGAGTGAATTAAATTATGGTGCAGCAGGGGCTTTCATTCAATACACTGTAATGCAGTGTACAAAGAAAATCAAGGCATTGGGTGAAGTCCTCTTTTATAGAATCACAGAATGGCTGAGGTTGGAAGGGACCTCTGGAGATCATCTAGTTGAAGCCCTTTGCTCAAGCAGGGTCAACCAGAGCATGTCATAGGTTAAAAAAAATCCACCTAATTTTGGTTTTTATTCCCAAGACACTGCATTTCAGATTCCCAGGCCTCCCAGTATTAGATATCTGCATTTTCAAAAGAAACATGTGCAGCTCTGCTTCCGTTGACATCAGTTGCTGTTCTGCTAACACTGTTTTGATTTATTCTAGAGTCTGGTCTCTGTTTATGCTGTCTTGTAGAAACTTAAATTACTGTTACACTGGCCTAGTCTAGCATTAGTAATTTCTGCAAACAGAACTTAGTATTTCCTGAGAGTTTATTTTCATGGAGATTTCTGAACTTCCCAACTTTTGTTTCTTTCAGTTTTGTCAGCTTAGCCTTTCATATGAAAGATTGAAATTCTCATCTATTGTCTGAAATTATTAAGTGTGAGCATGATATTCAGAGATGGCCCCAATCACTGTGTGTACTTCTGCAAGAGCTTATTTTCTACAGAAGGCACAGAATAGGTTAGCCTAGAGGAGGGTATCATGAGAATTTCTGCTTCGTATTTCAGTTGTTAATGTTGCTGTTGTGATTTTGTGGAGGCTGTGGAAGAACTAACCCATCTGGAATGGATTTAAAAGAATGGGAAGTGATGGCTTGGCAGAAGTGATCAGCTATCTACTCAAATAGGAGGTATATCCCTTTCTGAGGTGTTCACTCTTTGCTGTGGTTTGATATTCTCTTACAGATTATATTTCAATATATACATATTGAAATGGATTTAAGTGTCATCATAAGCTAGAATCATCAGCACAGCCAGATGGCAAGTGCGGTTCATAGAGACAAATTACAAAGGATTATTTTTATCAGTGTTCTAAGAGTCTGGTTATGAACGAAGCCCATGTGAAGGATAGAATAACAGAGGGTTGCAACTTTAAAGTGAGCATCTCTCATTGAAAAGATTATAGATCTTTTGCATAAAGTAAGATGCAACAACATTTGGTCTAGCCTGATAAAACTTCCCTTTTAGCTTTTTACACTCTCAGGTTTCTTCTAATTTTTTTTCAAGGACGTGTTATTTCAGTGGCAAATAGACAGTAAAGCATTTTTGCGTATTTATCTGTCATTTTACCAATTTTCCAAATAAATGTGAAAAAGGGGTACACAGTTACCTTCAATCAAATGGAAAAAAAATCCTGCATGCAAAGTAATAGAAAGTTTTCCATGTTTCTAGCTATACTGTGCTTTGAAATGCTGATTGGATTCTGCTGATACTGCTCATACTCACTAGTGCAGTGCTTCATGCATACTACAGCTGATCAGAATCAGTGGGATTCAGTTCTTCACATAGTAGCAGACCACCCAATACAAAGAAGTGTATTATAAGATTTTTGATGCCATAGTTGTCTCATACTTCACAGGGAGAATGATAGTAGCAGACTGAAATAAAGCTTTATTATTTTCAACATACCAGCAGCCTATGAGTGGTAAATTCCCCCTGAGTAGCTCTGCTAAAGTAAAATAAACTCAAAACTATTAGCTAAGAATAGCTTTGCAGATAAGGATGAGTGAAGCAGTTCCCATGCTCTAAACACAAAGTAGACTCAAATACCAGTTTCTGAAAGAGGACATTTGTATTTTGTTTAACTGAGTTATTTTATGTGCATATTGTTTTAATTTAACAGAAGTCATTAATTAAATTCTCCATTGTTCCATGGATGAGTATTGTATATACTGGTACTCCAGACAAGTATAAAAGAAATACCTTAATGAACACAGCTTTGCTGGCTAGCAACATATGTTTCCAGACTTATGGAGTTTCAGGTCATTCTTTTTTGACAATGTTTGTAGTATATTTTTAGTGTCTTCTGGCAGTAAATTGCTCCATTTTTTATTAAGGATAGAAATGAGCTATTATTTAGAACAGATTATTTCCTTAAGCCAAAATGGTCTGTTTTATCAAATTGCTGGATGAGTGAAAAATGTGAGGGAAAAAAGGAGGCTCTCCTATGTGTTTTTAGTCATTTATTTTATCTTCCATTCACACTGAGATGTACTCTGACCTCTGTGGCAGTAAATTAATTCTTGTTACACAATGACCCCTTAAGAGAAGGGATGAAAAAATCTGGCTCCACTAATTAACCTGGGGGATTGTCATTTTAGCAAGGCCAGGATTTGACCTAAAACATTTACTGGTACACAGATTATCCGATTTTGTCAGAGGGGGGCTAAAAGGGAATGATGTGTCTTTGCACATGTTGTGCTTTCTTTGCCATTGGTCACCATGCTCCAGGAGTTCTCCTACTCGGAGGATGATCAGGGCTAGCTGCATGGGGATGGTGAGACAGAGCTGAGGAGGTGAACCTGAAAATATCGCAAAACAAACCCACCAACTGCTGCATTGCTCGGTGCCTAGCAGTGTCTAAAAGAAAAGCAAGCAAACCTGAAACCACCTCTTCTCACTCTGCTTCTTCCAAAGCCAAAGGCGAACGTATTCTAATGATTTCAAAGGGAATAGCCTGTATTATAACAAAAAATGAAACATAAGGATCTATACCAAAAATGTCACTTTGGAACACACTTGGGGCCTCCCACCACCTTCCAGTTCAGTGATTTGAGGGAGATGTGGCTTGGCTGGAAAGCTGCTGCTCCCTCTTGGTCGTTTCAGGAGGGGATGCTCTGGGACCATCACATTGTAACTGGGCTGACTGATGTGGATCTCCCAGTCCTCTGGGCTTAGCATCTTCCTTCTGGCTCTGACCTGCAAAATGCTGTGTCCTGTCCTTTCTCTCCTTCCTTCCCTCTCCTTCCTTCCCTCTCTCCTCAGCTGCTGTTTCTGTCGCCCATGGTATATTCCCAAACTCCCATACTCTAAGTACACAACACTCTAGAGGAAATCTTTCTTTTGCCAATCAGGTTCACAGATCTCTTAGGCCAATTAACTCTCTATTAATGTTTCTGTAAGCAGGTGACTGAAAAGCATTCGTCTCCGCATTGTGTCATTCAGGAGATAGCCTTTCAAAAACAGCAGGAGTGTGAAATAGATACCAGAATAAGCAGGGCTGTAATTACTGGTGAGCATCTTTAAACTCTTTTGGTGGTCACTGCCAACAAAAGCACAACATTCATTCAGTATCTGTAGCATTGCTAAGGCGTTGCCTTTACAAAGAAATATAAACAGTGAATATTTCAATTCCTGAAACAATATATACTTATATACCTACAATATAAACCTACATGCCCAAACATATAGCGTAGTATTTAGAGAGTTCATTATTTGTGTTTCTCACTAACATTTAATTTACATTTCTGCATAAGCAAGCATGTAGTTAACCATTCAAAGTGGCAATATTAAACAATAATAGAGTTCAAATAAATCAAGGAAATTATATATGATGTACTGAATTTGGTTTTAATTCAGGGCTCCAAGTCACGCAGATAACTGGTACTCTTGTTAAATTTATGCAGGTTTTGCCCCCAATATGTTTCATATTAGTCTCCAAGCATAGCTGAGCTGACTTGCTCTGAAAGTAAAGAAACAAAAGAGAACTAATTAAAGGTGAATTCACGGAGATACTGTGCAATATAACCATAAGAATCTACTTACTTTTTTTTTTTTTTTGTCTGAGCTTCTGTAGAGTCTGATGGAAAGTTTGATCATTATACAAGAAAATTTCAATTTTTCAATTTCCGGAAATTGTTTAGGCTTACTCTTTATTCTGGGTTCTTTGAAGGCTTCTGAGAGACACGCAGATAGGCACTGCACATTGCCTATTGTCTGTTAAAGCACACTTTGTGGAGCAACCAATTGTATCGTTCTGTTGTCTTTTTCCTGATTTCTACAATACGGTTGTCTATGTACAAGACAGAAATTAATCAAGACTAATTAGGGGTTGACCTACTGGAAAGCAGCTCCATGGAGAGGGATTTGGGACTCTTGGTCAACAAGTAGCTGTCCATGAGCCATCAACGTGTCCTCTTGGCCAAGAAGGCCAATGGGATCCTGGCCTGCATCAGAAGGAGCGTTGCCAGCAGATCGAGGGAGGGGATCCTGCCCCCCTACTCAGCTCTGGTGAGGCCACACACGGAGTACTGGGGACAGTTCTGGGCTCCCCAGTATAAGAGGGATGTTGAGCTTCTAGAGAGGGTCCAGTGCGGAGCCGATGATTAAGGGACTGGAGCATTTATCTTATGAGGAAAGAATAAGTGAGCTGGGCCTGTTTAGCCTAGAGAAGCCTAGAGAAGAGAAGATTGAGAGGGGATCTTATCAATATGTATAAGTACCTGAGGGGAGAATGGAAAGAGGATGGGGCCAAACTCTGCCTCTCTGGTGGCCAGTGATAGGACAAAGGACAAAACACAGGAAGTTCCATCTCCATGTGAGGAAGAACTTCTTTCCTGTGAGGGTGACAGAGCCCTGGAACAGGCTGCCCAGAGAGGTTGTGGAGTCTCCTTCTCTGGAGATCTTCCAAACCCACCTGGATGTCACCCTGTGCCACGTGCTCTAGGTGTCCCTGCTGGAGCAGGGGTTTGGACTAGATGATCTCTAGAGGTCACGGCAAACCTCAACCATTCTGTGATTTTGTGTGATTCTGTGAAGATAGTCACAGAGTTTTACCAATGTCTGATAGCTACTTTTATATTTCTCCTAATAAGCTTTTTCAAAGTGAACAAAAATTTTACTAAGAGAAATTCTATAAATTGATTGAAATTTTTTACATCATAGACTTTGCATCAGCACAGATATTTATTGAAATCTCAGCAGATAACTTTTAAGTGATAACTAGAAATCTTCAGTCTGTCTTTTATTATTCATTATTTATTATTATTATTTATTATTATTCATTATACAGTCTTTTATTGCTATACACTGATAGAATATTTTTCTCCTAATAATAAGCAAAAAAATGACTTTAGTGAAAATCTGGCAGTCCCTGTATGAATGTTTTCCTAAAACTAACAATATAGTGTTTTTCTGTTTTTACTATCAAGCCCTGAACTTCATGGAATTAATCCTGTCAAATGACTCCTCCTGTTTGGACACTCTATCACTTCTAAAGACAAAGCTGTTTATAGAGACACACTGCAATGCAAACCGTGATTAAGAAGCAACTTCTCAGCGGCAAAGAATCCAGACTCTTAAGTAACAATATCTGAGTCTTGCTGATTTGAAAAGAAACCTGATATTGGCATTTTTCACTTTGTTCTTCTTAGTCCTTTTTTTCTTGTCATCTTGAAAGCTAAAGTTTTTCAATCTTCATTTAATTCCTTTGGAAAATCATTGGTTTCATCTCTCTCTTTAAACTTGCTAATTTGAGTCTTGAAAGATATCTGCAATGCATGTGGTGCAATACCATACCCATTGCTTCACTGGCAGCTTTCACTTGTGAAGGGCCTCCAAGCTGCCTATCTTTCTGAAGACAAAATCAACAGAATTCAAACTCTAACAGTAAAATTGCTATGGCTGTAATACTCAAAAGCTTCTGCTGTCTTTCACCTGGAGAATAGGCAGCTATTGGTGCAACTGGAGAGTTGTTTTTTTTAAATCTTGTCTTTGCTAGATTTTGCCTTTGCAAATTCAGTGACCCACAATCTGTTCTTTCAGCTCCATCTAGTTTAATTTTTAAAAATGCAGTAGAAATTTTGTTATTTAGCTTCAGTATTTAGCAATTTCCTAACACAAAACCAGTAGCCTTGTGTTACTTGGTGGACCAAACCTCCATATTTTACGTCATTACCCCGTAGCTATTTGGATTTGATCATTCCGAAATTCAGTATTTGCAATAACCTCTGGTTCCATTGTTTGGTATCTTCTTAAAACCATAGTGCAAGACCTTAACCTGCAACTGGTTTGTATAACAAGTAGTTCTGTTTACTGCAAGAACTTTATGTTTTGCTTGGCCTATTCACCTGATAAGCAGTAACTTTTTGTACAGTCAAGACTACTGCTTTAAAAACATTTTGGGCTGCACACTGTCTGCGAGGCAGGAAGACCATGTCAATCAGTTGTCGTGACACAGCCTGCTCTGGGGGCCCAGAATGTCTGTATAGCCCAGGAATCACAAAGACCCAGCAGGACCAGGCTCTGAGGAACCTGCTTTAAAGCCCTGATGCTGTTATTGGCTGTTATCAGGAATAAACGTTCCCTCAGCCCCATTCCCAGAGGGTGCGAGGAAGGCTGTAAAGCCAGTTGCAGCACAGCAGGGCAATGTACTTTGTTTCAACAGGTCTCTGTGATATGCTGGGCAGGGTACCTCAGGTGGCTCTGCCAGCTTCTGACAGTACAAGTGCTGAGGTTACACTGGTGTCTCACTTCACGGTGATGAACTTTCTCAGTCCTGGGAGCCATGGACTGGTTTGATGTGGGAGGAAGTAGAGGCTTGGGTTTTTAAGCTCCTTCTTGTATGAAAGCAAGAGAAAATTCAAAAATATGGTTGCTTTTGAAAAGTGCCTCCGCTTCTCCTTCAGAGCTTTATTAAGGTGTTCTTCATGATCAGCGCTCTGCAGGTGGTACACTGGTGTTCAAAAGCTTTTATAAGTAGCAATCTGCATGCTTCTTTCATCAACTTGGAAGTATACTTAGTCTCCACATCCATGGAGTTCTCAGACCTGAGAGAGACAGGAAAAAAAAACATGCTGGTTTAATAATAATTATATCTTATCACAGAAAGAGGGAAAAGATGGATGTGAAGAGAAGAGTCGTGTCTTGAATCTCCATGTTGATACCAGAGGAGAGTCAGATAAAGTCCACAGGATTCATCTTCTGGGGTAGGGTCCTCTTCTGCTGTAGAAATAGTTCTCTCAGGCCCAACTTTTTCACACACATCATCAGTCAGACTGTAATCCCCACTCTGGTGCCCAGTCACCTCATATTATAAAAAGGGGCATTTGGGACACGCTTCGGTTTTACCCTAGAGCTCTTTCCACACTAAGGCACATTTTAGCTCTCTCTTGCTGCTTACTGCTCATCTAAATCTAACCCCAATGTCTTAAAATTCTTCTGTTATTGAAAGAAAACTTCCCCTGCTGTCACTTTCTAATGCTTTTCTTTATTATATTTTATTTGTAGTGTTTTCTGTGAGATGGAAGGTTCCTCATTCTGAAGATCTTAGAGTTAAGGGATGTGATTTGTTGCTTTTTTTACAAAGAGTCTAATCATCCCTATATGCAGGGTTGAGACAATAGCTGATTTTCTGTTTCCTTACAATAATGGAGCCGGATATATTCTGAATAAAACTTTCAATAGTTACACTGGTGGTATTGGCGCTTGGAGTTGGCAAACTATTGTAAGCCTCTACTAAACAAAATCTGAAGATCCACTTGAAAATTCCAGTTCTGCTAAATGGCAGGAAAAAAGGCCTGCTGTGCCTGTCGTCTTTTTCCCTTGCCTTTTTTTTTTTTTTTTTGATTTTGCCTTGTTGTCCAACAAAGTTGTTCTGAGACATAGTCTTCAAGCTTATAGTGTGCTTTACAGCTCCAGCTGCAGTTTTGTGGCAGTGTTTCAGCAGTGTATGGGATAAAAAGAGCCCTCTGATTCAAGCATGTGGAAAGGAGGGAGACAATGTAAACCCACAACATCTCCACTGCGCACCAAAGGGGGTTGCCACATGATAGCAGCAGTCTGCCAAATCCTCTGAACTTTCGGCATCTAATAATAGGGATGGTGCGATAAAAGAAAATCAAGGAAGGAAATTATTAGAGAGTTGGGAAAAGCGACTTATGTCACTTTTTGCAGGGTAAACTCTTTATCCCCCTTCATTAATGCAAAGATGATTGGGTTGATAAGGCTCCAAGGACATCTGTTGGATAAGAGCTGCTCTTTATTTATCTCTAGTCTGTGTATCAGAAAGTATAAAGAAAAGTTCACACTCTTCCTACACTCCAACCTCTCACCCCAGTCCCAGAGTCTGGAATTTTCTTTCCCACTGTTTTGTTTCAATTAGAAAGGATGTGCTCAAGTATGCTTTGTTTGAACTTCAGAGAGATGGTCTCTGGGACCTGCAGTCACCTCCAGTAAGAAAGACGAATTGAGCTTAGTAACCCTCAGGGCACTATTGATCCCCTCAAAAAACATGGGAAAAGCAGACATGAAAATATTTCTTAACAGTATTGTTAGAAAAGATGAAGGAAAAAGTAGTTTAAATCTTATGATAAGAATGTAGATAATAGTTGGGTAAAAGTTGTTTTATATAGATATACTTGCTAAATGTGTATTATTGCATTGATTTACTAAAATAATTAATTTAAATTATCTGAGTTTGGATTATTTCTAGAAGTTGTTTTTCCTGAATGTTCTCTAGGAAATATCCCTATTAGGATAATGAAAGTAACAACTCAAAGAAAGGCTTAAATACTTCCACTGAACAAACCTCATGTATTTATCAGACTAATCCCAAAATAACATAGCCAAGAAAATGATTACTGCTGGCACTGACTCAACTTACTTTGCTAAATTCTGCTCTCAGTTTACACAGCTACATATCCCAGGGATTCCAGGAGAGTCATCTGACTTCTGGCTTTTTTTAATCTGAAAACTGTTCCATAGAAAGCCAATGATGTCAATGGGATTAGTTCAAACTTATTTAAATGATGGTAGAGTGCATCCTTATAAATAAAGGCTTTGTCACATCGAATAAAATACCCTAACTACCTCAGAACATGTGGCTTAATCGCCTTTATTCATTTGTATTTCTATTTCCCGTGTCTCCCCTCTGAGAAGCCTTTAGGGTACTCACACAGTATTTTTTAATTCCTATTTTCCATTTAGCTCATTCTCTTATTTAGCTTCAGTTTTTTTCCACGTCACTATTCCTGAATGTCAGTGTTGGGTTTTTTTGTTAGTTTGTTTTTTCACATTCACTTTCATCTAGTTCAATTTCTTGAACTTGAGTTTTGGTGTTTCCACCTAGACCCTTTTGGACCAGTAAAACCAAGTTCTATATTGGAACTAAACAGCAGGCATGAGAGAAGCATGAATAATTTCACTCTCTTCATGGTTTAGAAATAATTTGAGTTATAGTTAGCCAATTATTGCGGTTAGATGGGAGAAAAATGGATGGAATTACTTTATGTGATTTATTCATTTATGAAAACTGATGAACTGTAGCATTCTACTGCAGCAATTCTCTGGAAGGGAAAATGAACTGTCTAGATAGCAAGAAGCATATCACTAGGCAGTGTGAACTATTTACAGGCTGCCAGAAAAGAAAATAACACCACTTTGACAAGAACTTATGAAAAATTCGAGCCAATGTGGATGATGGAGATGGGAAACAAGATTTACACAGATGGGAAGAATCTTTAAGTAACAATTGAATAAAACTACTACAGGCAGATTCAAATATCGTCTTATGGCTTTACTTAAGCAAGACTATTAAGCAAGACTAAGACTAATTATCTATAAATGTTCTGTTATAAACAAAGTGCTGCAACAGGAAAAGGTGGTAGTGCATTTTTATAAGGCTAGACATGGATTGTGACAAGATGTAAGCTTATTCCAAGCAGGTAAATCATTCCCATGTTTTCACCAGTCACATACTGGAAATTGGAAACCTAACTACAGCAATCACTCTCTAGTGTAACACTAGTGTTATGCCAAGTTTTCGGCCTCAGTAAATCAAGTGGAATCAAGATTTTGGTGATGAATTTCAAGGTTTCCAAAGTTTCCAAAGGGAAGGTACTCATTAGACTCATTCTATAAATCGACAGTGCTTTCTCTAACACTTGAAAGCTTTACCTGGACCCTTTAGCAATTCTGCAACTATCTTTGAGCTCCATCTTACTCCAGAATTATTTAAATTGAAGTTTGTGACTTCTGATTTTATTTGTATTTCTTGAAAAGGCAAACCTGAACCTGTGACACACACCCACAAACACATCATCTATGGTAGACACCACAAAATCTACTGATTCAGTAGTCTGTAGGTGGCATACTGATGTTGATAAGCTCTTTTATATGTAGCAATCTACGTATTTCTTTCAACATGATAAAACACTGATTTTTCTCCCAAAATATCTTATTTAAGGAGGCAAACAAAGAAGGGAAAGGAACTATCATCTTTTACATTTTACAGGGGAAAATGGAGAGAGAGGCTTGTTTTAGACTGGAGTGTTTTCACCAGCAGTCTGATTTTCAAAAATCTGGTGCTACACTTGATCACGTCTCCTTTACTCCCTCCATATCTAATGGAGACAAATAGGCACCTCCACAAGGCAGCTCATCTGATCTATATTAAATGTCTGTGTTAAGAGGAAATTAATCTGTGTCTATAAAGAGAGCTTAGTTCAGATTAGCTTTCAAGTCTCACTCAGACTTGAAAGTCAATCTTTTGGATGCTGAAGTTAGGGTTGATTATTCCTGTCCTAAGACACTTGACAAGGCTGTACGGCAAGTCTTTACCAGAGCCACAAACTGAAAACAGATTTCTGCTCTGTCAACCAAGGCCTCCGTTGTGATGGCCTCCTGCCTTCCAGCAAATGCTGGTAGCAGAAATGCTGAGAACTCTGAATAGCAACTACTTGATAAAAAATAAATGGGGTTCTCTGGGCTAGAGAAAGGAAAAAAGGAATAAGTGAATAGGTAAGGATGGAAAATTGCTTATGATTTATATCTTTCCATTTTAGAAATTTGTTTTCCTTTTGTAAGTCTGGCATGTGAATTCTTTTGTGCAGACAAGAATTCTTAGAGAGTTCAGGACAAATGAAAGGTCTCCAAAGTATAGTTTTCTGGCACAAAATCTTCAAAACAAAGCGGCTGCTAATCACCAAGGATGAAGTCTAGCATAGCAGAAAAGCTGGAAATGGCTCCTTCAGAGAATGTTTTAACAATCAATCAGAGTTCTCTCTTGGGGAGAAAGTAAGTACACAATTGCAACCTTTATCTAAGAATCACTACCAGGGCCTGCAATACCGCCTCTTCCTCAGATGAGTGACACATCCAAAAGGCTATATCGGAATAAACATTAACATTAATTAAAACTGAGTCTGTGTTCTTTGATTTCAAAGTTTAGCATTTGCTGAAACAATGAATTGCTATACATTCATTTTTCTCTTAAGACAATGTCATTTTGGGTGATTTTTATTTTGTTTTGGTGATGCTTCGCCGTGTCTGGAACATTTGCGGGAAAGAAAAAAAAAAGAAAAAGAAAAAAAAAGAACTAAACATGGAATAGTTCAAAAAGCTTTAAGGCCAGGCAGCCTCCCCACCTCCCCCTCCCTGTCCTTGCTAGGCAGGCTGCTTGAGATACATCAAAGCTTCCCTTCAATGAATGTGGTAACTGTTACCCCGTGCTCTACATGCTAAGAGAAAGCTAAATCCAAAAAGGAACTTGGGCACTGTAATATGTCAAAACTTCTCTGTTTCTAAACTTTACCATCACTAGCTTTCAGCATCTGGTCCCCAGAGGGAAATCCAGAACTGGGAGTTGGGCATTGGCCCTTTCTGCCTCAGCTCAGAGTGACACCGAGACAGTCAGCGCGGTCCCCAGCACCCTGCGGGCGGCTGGGGCCCTTTGGCCCTCCGTCAGGCTGCACAGAGGTCCTCAGCCCCTCTAGGGCAGCCATAAGAAACCCTGGAGTTTCTTATACATGTAGTGCAAATCTTTCCAAAAGAGCCAAGAAGACTTTGTCTTTAAATAAATAAATAAATAGATAAATAAATAAATAAATAAATGACATGAGAGTGGTGTTCCTAGTCTTCTTTTATAGGCCATCTGAGTCTCTAAAATAATATGCTGCAGCCTTTCAAGACGGGTATTGCAAAATACATGAGGGATTTGTGAACTATTGAAAAAAAATCTTAGGAATTTTATTACTCTTTGTTTATTATTGTTTTACTCTATTAATCTACTCTAAGTTATTACTGTAATGCTAATTGCAAAACATAATTGCAATAAATTAAAATATATAACTTAAACAATAAAAATAAATTGTGATGGTTTGTTACTGACAAAAGCTCACGTCCTCTGGAGTAAAGGACTGAGAATTGGTTGTAAACATGAACTGGATTTTTTTTTATACTGATTAGAAAGCAACTAATGCCTTCTAACAGCAATGGCTGCTAAATGGCCTTGTGAGGGGCAGGAGAAGGGAGTAGAACTCCCTTATACTTAGCTATTTAGATATGCAGCAATGATTAACAGCTAATTCTCACTTCTTTGATGGAATTTAGAAATCTAAGATAATTAGTTCTGTTCTGTAGTAGAAATGGGAAAAGGTCAGAGAATAATAAGAAGGATCTTCAAAGATGATGAACACTGTTCCTATGGGAAACAACTAATCAGACAAACATTTCAAACTAGACATGACCAGGGGTTGATGTGAAAGCGGGCTGTAGACTCTTAAGTGGCGTGGATAAGGTGAATAAGGAATTATTGTTTACTGCCTTTTCTACCAGAGCCTCAAATGAGGGAGACAGGGTCACAGCAAACAAGAAGGCCATTCTTCATACTGCTTGTAGCTGAGTGGCAAACCTCAGTAACACAAGATGTCATCACTGATAAAAGTCTAAGACAGCTCAGGGGGAAGTGGACAAGTAAAAGACATCTCAATTCAGACAAATAGAACAAAACAAAAGTATCTTTGGCAAGAGTTGGCCACAGATTGTTAGAGGCCAGGAAAAGTTTCTGGGGATTTTTTACTACATCTTGAGTTTGTTTTAAACTTCCTTTGACATCTGTCACTATTGGGGATAAGCTATTGGGCTACCTTAATATGTGGTCTGATTCAACGCAGTTCTTATGTTTTTATGGAAAAAAGCTTCAAATTCTTAGTGATAAAACAAAATCTACCACCCTATGAATATCCTAGATGCTAGTTATGGAATCAGAGTCACATTTCCTGGTCAAATGAATCTTAAATATCTTAAAAGACACTATACCTATGTAATTTGAAGAATTTAGGCTATATTATATATTCTGAAAACTCCTTACCTTCTCTCACACACTGTGTTGAGGAAAGCAGTTGTGTCCTGTTCACAGTGGAAAACCAAAAATGCTTCCTGGATGGATAAAACTGTTTCCTTTTAGCAGTCTCAATCTCTTGATGCAATGATTCCAGAAGGACTTTAGAAATAAATTCTAATAGGACATTAATAGTGTAGGGTTACAGTAAGCAAACAGATATAGAAGAAGTTTAATTAACTTTCTGAAGTTTGTGACAGAGGAAATTCATATGAAGAGAGGGTTTTGAAGATGAAGAAAATGTTAGAAGTCCAAGCTCACATCAAGATTACTGACTTGATGTCACCATAATTTCTTAGTTGAATATGTCAAAGATTAGCATTCCCATTGGGTCAGAAAATTCTGCTTGTCCGTCATCTCTAGCAGAGATTATCATTCTTATTTTAGGCCTTGATTTTGCTTTCAAGTCAGTAATCTTGATGTGAGCTTGGACTTCTAAGAAATTATGGTCTAGCAAAATGGGATGCCTACTTCACCTTTAATTGCAAAATGTGCCTCACCAAAATGATCTTCATCCAAAGTGATATTTTGCAAGGAAAGCATTGCTTGCTTTCCCTTAAAAGACAGTAAAGGAATCTGAACTAGAATGAAAATGATCAAGGTGAAGTTGCAGCAGTGGAGCCCATGAAGAGTCTGAGGTGGTAAAATAAGTCACTTCATGAAGTCTTATAGACCCAACGGGTGAGGTTATGAGGGTGGACTGAAACTCTCTTCAGCTCTTTGCAGAATTTGCGTCAATTTTCCTGGTTTCAGACTTAGAAATCCCTTTTCTTCAGAGCTGCACTTACTTATCATTTCTGCCATCTGATGATTTTGTGCTTTATGTCTCTGATTTTCATGATTGCCTCTAAAGCAGACATTCTATACTATATTCTGTTTCTAAGAAACTAGTTTGAGATTCTCATCTTTCAGCAATTTTTGCTTCTTTTGCATCCCTAATTAAATTCAAATTTCTTACAATAAATTGTTTCACAAAAACTAGTCAAGTTAGGAATATTTTTTAGCACAGGTTACTTTCCGCAAGTACATTTTAGCACTGGACTTAGCTGTTTGAAGTACATAGTAGTTTTATCTTGCAACTTTGAAATCTCATTCCATTTCCTCAGTAGCACTTTTATCCCTATACTCCTTTATCTTTTCAGCAATAGCATCTTCTCCATATTCTCCTATAGTCCTTTTTATTTTTTTTTTCCTGCAGTTTCCTAGCTTCCATGTCTTGGGGAAGGAACTTCTGAACTGTGCTTTTTTTTTTTTTTTTTTTTTTTTTAATTGTGTGTGTGTGGTTTACAAGCTCACACGCAAATGGAACTTTTTAGAGACAGATTTTAGAACTCAAATTATACGCAGTCATCATCGTGGTGCCCTGGTTCTCAGGCTCTGTTCACTCTCGCTTCCTTTATGGATGCTTGGATTTCTTGTTGATTGCTCCAATGTATCGCCCTGATAATGGCTCCAGTGGGCTGGAACTTGGCCATACTGAGGCCTACGGCCAACTTGAGCTACGAGGCAAAACCTTTGGTCTGCTGCCCACCGGCACTAAGATAGCTCCAGAAGAACTTCTGTAAAACCATGGCCTTGATTTGGGGTGAATCCAGGCTCACAAGGTGCTGATGTTTTGGCAGAGCACCCTGGTATAAGCTGACTGCCATGCACTGCAAGCTCACTACTTCACTTAGGAATAATAATCCTAATAATAATAATCAAAAATGGAGCATCAGTCTTGCTCCTATTATTACTATTGACATAAAAAGGGCTTTTGCATGACAATAAAAATCTGTAGTATTCCATCCCTATTATCTCATTTTACTTTTATATGGGAATACAGTTTACTAGTCCTTAACCCACGCCTACTCCCTCCATATAATAATGGATTCACATCAAGTAAATGCCAAAGAAAACTGACTTCTAACATCTTTCTGTCCAGATGATGATTTATTTTTTATTCCTGAATTTACTTCCGAAGTTTTCTTTTACATTTCTTTGTCCCTTTTTAATCTTCTCAGATGATAAAATTGTCTGTTCCCATCATTGCAGCTAACCAAGTGGACAGATCAGTGACTTGTTCTTATCCTGACAGTTTCCCATCCTCTTGTTCTTTTTCCCACACTAACAATAATAAAATAACATTTTAATTAAATAATCTCTGAGTGAAATGCATAAGCAATCTTTGGAGCAGGTGTCCTCTCTTCCAGTAGAATCTCTCATCACAGAGCTAGAGAACTGTGCTCAATCTTTCTTCATCTATCACTACAATGTATCATGATTGCTTCATTTGCAGAGTGTCCCCACTTCAAAAAAAAAAAAAAAAAAAGAAAAAAGAAAAAAGAGAGACAGAGGATATATCCCCGGGCTGTAATCTAGGAGATGGGAGACCGAGGTTTGAATGCTCTCAAGCTGAAGAGAACAAATGTGCAACATCATTTGGCTTTGTTTTCTGTGAGTGCTTTTTTAAAGATGGATATAGCTGGTCTATGAGTTTAGATGCAACCATGGAGACACTTGACAGCAGAAGCTATATAGACTACAAATTCCTGGAATTTTACATCCTGGATGCCAAGTACCAAAGGACACAGATGTTTGAAACACCTCTAACTTCTGTCTTTCTTGTGTGCTTAGACTCAGTTGGAGTGAGGTGCTCATTTCTGCATACAGACTCACTCAGGAGCCAGGTGCACGTGCATGCAGGAGTATCTACTACTTGGTTTTAACAAAGGGATTTGCTAAGCAGCAGTCTACAAGTTAACAAGTCTGTTCCTCATCTTCCGGGACACATGAATGCAGATGTGCAGCTTGCAGAATCATTTGCTTTGGAAATAGGGACTTGCTTAGTTGATCACCACTTTCTTCTCGTTCATTGAGCTGCAGAGTGCTCCCTGGCAGATGTAACTGCATACAGACTAGGGCACTGACTAAAATAATTGTTGACTCTCATGTGATATTTAATATTTTGTGCCTTTCATTTCATTTTTCTTTCTTTGGAAGGATGACTGATATTTTCACTCAGATTTCCTCTATAAAGTGAGCACCTTGTGCAAACCAGAGAATCAAAAAGCTCTTTTTAAATGCTAAATTAATTGGTTTTACACTGATCCTATATCTCACCTTGTCTTTAGCGTGAAGAAAACATTTTTTTCTATTACCTCTAAAATATGAGAAGGAAACATAGGCACTGAAAGTCTAAATGCTAGGCTCCAAGAAGTACTAAGGAGAGCTGCCAAAGGACACAGGAGTAATATTTGGGAACCTGGCCGTCTAACCCACGGTCCAGAGCATTCACTGCCATTCATCCTTTCTGTTTCTCACAAGAGAATAGGACAGGGTTTCACAGACGACCACATCAGGGCAACCTGATACTCTGCTGCAGGCTGTATTATCATGTAGCATCAGCACTGCTGTGCTTCAGCCATTTGAAATGATTCCTTTTTGGATATTTTGAAAAATCCTTTAAATGAGGGGTGCTCTAGTCCCCAGAAATAAGATACCAATGCAATCGCTGATTTAAATGAAAATCATTGTGCTGTCAGTGTGTGCAGATCATTGTGCTGTCAGTGTGTAGAGTTACCTGGGTTATTACTTGGAGGTTTGGCCTTCCCTTTTCATTTGTATGAATATCTTTGATCTCAGTTAATACCTCTATTTGAAGATTTAGACAGCTGTAGTGTAAATACAAGGGGTGTCATTGTTTTCATAATGACAGGGGTTTCTTCACCTGCTATTTCATCTTATCTTATAATTCCATTAAATCAAGTGTCCTTATTTTCATGAATCAGCTTCTGCTTGACAAAGCCACAATTTGGATCAAAAGAGCAAGGACAGAGTATTTTCACCTACAGAAAACTGCATTTAACTCCAGTTGCTCCTGTCAGTCACTTTCATTCAATTACCTCTTGTAATTAATCTGAACAGATTCTGCAGGTGGCTAGAAAATTAGTGGCCAGTGGAAAAATGCAGAAATTTCAGACTATTAGTTTGGATTTGTGCCTAAAATGGCAGCAGATAAAAGCCACCACCCTATGACTGCTTTTTTCTTTATCTAAGATAATGACTGTATACATTCGGGCAAATTATTAAACCATGAACTAAGGCCCACATCACAGTAGTCAGTCCCACCACCTTTGGCTGGGAAATGCGATCCTTATGCTAGTGTCAATGATAATTAGATCAGGTGCTCAGGCTATTTCTGAATAACGGTTCGACCCTCGATGCTTGTTCAATCAAAATAAATTCTGGCATTGGGGCTACTACTGAGAAGGGCTGTAACATTCACGATCCATTTGTTAAAACACATTTGTTAAAGCAAAGTGACAGTAAAACAATCCTCTACAAGAGAGATGGCATCAGAAATGTTAAGGTTCTGTAGTCAAATGCATAAAGTTAGAAAATGCTAATAAATGCTCCTGTAACAATGCATTAGGAAATAACTTTAATAATATCTCTTCATGCTGTGATTCCACACAAGCAGTGATTCAAAATGGTCTTTGACACCCAGTACTCAGAGCTCTAGGCTCTGCAGAAGACATCAAACCCTGCTCTGAGGAGATTTATTGAGTTTCTCAAGGGCATTTCATTACATTACAGCACCATGTGTGCCTCACAAACACCAAGCAATTTTTCACAGAAAAAAATATAAAGCTGGAGAATTGTTCATCCCCCAAAGGGATTAAATAAAAAATCCTCCATCAACTTTGGGTGCCCAAGCTGACACCCACAGTTGAATACTCACAATAACAAAAGTCCAGGGATCATTACTTTCAAGTTCAATTCACCACAGATCAGATCCCATGGTCTCAAAAAAGTTCCTTTAAAAGCACGGGAACATTTGTATAAGCTCTGTGGGTAAATGTCTTGACAAATATTACACAGGAATTCCGTGCTACAGGCAAAGACAAAATCTAGTCCCACAGCATTCAGCTGCTATAATCCCACATTTTACAATTCTATATTCATCTGCCCAAAACAAAAGACCAGTTTTTCTTTCTCTACAGTTCCCTACATCATAAGTCAAGATCGCAAGACAAGGCTTCTTTCACTGTGCGATTCCCAGTCTTCATCAAAACTCCATCCATCCTTCACGGTTTCCTGTGGGAAAATTAATTAATAATAGACTGTGTAATAATAAGGACATAGAAGAAGATTCAATTACATTTGCAAAGGAAATCTCAGTTTTGACTGTGTTTTTTCTTGCAACCAAAATGTTCTTTTAATGCAGTTTCTAGGCAGTAATTTCCTAGGCTCTTTAGAAAAACACACAAAAAAACCCCAAATCCTCTAATGTGGAATGGCAAACTATGCAACATAATGATGCAAAGTATACACATAATCTCCCTACACAGAAAATTCAAGAGCAGGCTCAAGGCTGGGAAAGCCTTGCTTGGTCTGCTCACGTTATTGACTGTGGTCACTGTCGTGGCTGGGCTCAGAACACCAACACTGTTTGGATAAAGCCATTCTTGGGCTCTTTCTCTGCTGGGAGGCGAAGCTGTCAGTGTGTTTGGCTCCAGGTGTTCCTGATCCACACGAACCAGGCGAGAGAAAAGAGATTGGCTCCGCTCTAGAACATCTAGAATAGCCAAGCCTTTCACGTCAGGAATTCTCTGCTTTGTGTAAGACTTCCAGGCAGGCCTGATTTTCTTGGGCAGTTCTGAAAGATAAGGAACACTTCAGTTTTAATATAAATTTGCTATTTTTTCTTTATTTACTCCGTATTCCTCACAGTTTGTTGCCCTCAGAACATATCCATTATCCTTTAAATCCTACCACATCTAGAGCCCCTTAAAATAGACTTTTAAAGATTCTCTGACTATCTATTAAACAGAACCACATTAATCTAGCAAATTCTTTAAAAATAACTGTATTGTGCATGTTAATTGGTATAGGGGAAACATCAACAGAGCAAAACCGTATTTTGTGCTAGTTGTGAACCTCACAAAACAGCATATTTCATTTCAGAGTCTGTTAATACATATGTGCTTTTATTTTCCTCCTCTGTATATTCCTGTTTTTAAATATGCAGTTAAACCACAAAAACAGAGAAAAATAGTAATAAAAAAATGCAACTAATTGTGCACTCATTCTGACTCTTACTAGCCAGCATTGTGCAAATTGGCCTTGCAGTATAGGAATGGTGTGTATGCAGTTAAGATAAGGGATCCAACACAGAGATCTGGCCATGGAAGAGGCAGCAGAACCCTGGAAGAGCCTGTCTGACTCCCTCAGACATCCCGGGGAACCAGACATGGGGCTGAGAGCTTCCCTGAGGCAGGGATGTGCACGTGTGCCCGCAAGCGCAGTCTCCACTGCAGCTGCAGGCATATGAATTTTATCAATCCGATGTTTCAGAAATGAGGAACTCAAACTATTTTATAGCAAGCATGTGCCAATGTTATTCCTACAGCACAGAATACAAGGAGTGGGACACTTTGCTAATCTCACAGTTTCTTCCCCATGCACAGCACCTGGAAAGCAGCAATTCTTTGGACTGATCACCTTGTTTCACTGCACTTTCTGTCCATGTGGGGCTCTCCTGTAGCTTCTGTGGTTAGAAACCATGGCGTGGAAAATCAAATGCCCTTCCCACACACATACTTGCAGTGAATTTGGCTGGCTGGCTCTGATTTTCCTTCAGCATTCCTACCCAGCCACATGGTGGTCTTGCATCAGCAACCTCAGCACAACGCGTTGTTTTATTCTTTACGCACTTGTTAAAAATGTGACAGTCCAAAAATCTTCTGCTTGATGCCTAACAGCAATTTAAATCCAAGAATCAAATTTCTTGTGATGTTTTTATCTTAGATGGGCAATTAAGCTGATAAAAAAACTGAGTCATGAGCACCTGCGTAATTTGACTGTCTGAAAAGAGGAATGCTAGAAGACACAGCAGATTACTTTTGTATCACAGAGGAAGACATGAAAGGGGCTAGGAAACACCGTTGTTTTGGAAGACAGCTGAAGTTCTGGCAGAGGAGAAATGTTAATCTGTTCTCTCCAGGGATCTTTTCCCAACATCATAACGTTAGAAGTGAAGATTACCTGCCTCAAGAGAAAGAGATTGCTTATACCCTTTTCACAATTCTTTCCCCATGGTAGCATAAGAGGCCAAAGTATAAAACACAGTTTTCTCACCCAGCAAGGGTTTACCTCCCTCGTTTGCATTGCTTTCATACACAGGGCAAAAGAGAAAAGCTCGCAGGCACCCCCCCCAAAAAAAAAACACATTCATGTGATTCTCATGTTTTAATTTGTTAGAATATTTTATACTACGTACAGAGGTCCTTTTTTTCACTTCATTTCAGGAAAAGCACTTTATCTGTTTGCTCAGCTAAGCCGGGAGGCACTAAAGGCCAACCTGCCCTTTGAAGCCCAAATCACTTCCCAGCTCCCGAACAGAATCGGCATCAAAAAGGTTGTAAGAGGAAAAGCAGGTACCAGCTGCAGGCCAGCTGCATTTGCCCATCCTGTGCGAGAGCATTTTTCTTATATCTTGAAGTCTTTGTTGCGTAAATGTGAGTAGGAAAAGTTCTGGGAGCTGCAGGGTCTCCCGTTGCTCAGCTCAGTACCCTCAACCCAACGCTGGAAATGTTCCTGACACTGGAAAGCTCCCCGGGGCCAAAGGGTTGAGCTCAGTAAGCAGATGAATTAGGAGCTTGCTGTACCTGTGGCTACGATGCCATCCATCCTCCGGGCCATGTTTTCGCCCCCCGCAGCCTTTCCCACTGAGCTGCCTGGGGCGCGCGGGGCAGGGGCCTGGCCGCGCCGCAGGGCCATCGTCAAAGTGGGGCATCTTCAGCCGAGCAGGGCAAGAGCCGCTTGCTGTCTCCTATGAAGACACCTTGCAGCAGGCAGGAGAGGAAGGACTTTAAGCAAAAATGAAGTCAGCATTGAATAAAAGGGTAAAGTACCACAAAAACACACGAGGTGAGGAGAGGAGAAGGGGGAAAATAGAGAAACTGCTTTTTGGTCAATTAACTGATTAGCAAGCAGTGAAAAGCAGCTATAAAGCAGCAGTGGCAGGCAACCAAGATATTTTTGGCTTCTTTTGAAAAGAAACTGAAAAATAGAACGTGCAGCATCAAATAAAACCATTTGAAGCCAGGAATACTATAATTACACTGAGGCTGCTGCAGTGGTGATCTAGACCAGAACCATGCATTTGCTGCACAGGGTTCCCTTCACTGGAAACTGCCCCTTTAATCGGCCTGTTCCTTGAGAGCCCCGGCTCCCCGCCCTGTAAATTCCCTGGGTATCTCAACCAGCTCCTGTCAGTCAAGCTGACGTGCTATAAAGTAAAAGGCCGGGCTCTCCGCTTTCCTGAGGAGCCCTGGGAAAGGCAGAGCCGAAAGGGATGGCAGCCAGCCGGGCTGTGCCCCAGGAGCGTCTGTCCGGCCACCCGTCTGTGACACAGGCACAAGCACCGTCTCTGCCCTGCTTTGCCGCAGGGGCAGAAGCCTATTTGAACTGCAAGGCAGCATCTGATTGAGCCTGTAAGTATCCTGTTTCCACAGCTCCCCACATTCCATGTTTCCTGCGACAGCCCCCGTGGCTTTGTCTTTTTTTCTTTTTAGGGCTGTTGCTTTCATTCCTCTGCTGCACCCCAGCTTTTAGCAGAGTGGGTATTTCTTTCAAGGAAAGATAATAGTGGTTTAGTGTCAGCCCAATGCTGGACTGACTGATGCACCTACACAGAGAAACACTGATTTAGATGGGGCTATGTCCCACGGAAATCTAATTCTTTATCTCTTCCTGACCCTGTAGGCTTTCTCTTCCTGTATTTCCTGCCTTCCTGAGATCATTCCAAAACCTGCTTCTTCCTTAGACTGCCACTCTCCCACCGCTCTTGCCTTTCCCAGAGGATACTCCACTGTAGCAGATACTCCACTGAGTATCATCCTACTGATCGGCTCCATGGATGCAGCCTGCCGAAATCCCAGACTCCGAAATAATTTCTGCCTCACATTTCCCTCACATTAAAGCAGTCCCTCCAAAAGTTGCTGTGGCTGAGAAAATAACCTGGTGTTCACCCTGAAATGTGCTTTTTCAACCTCAGTGCGAGAGGCTTTCTCAGTAAAATAAAGGTGGCGAATTTTGATGGAGAAGACTTCTATCCCTCTTTAGGAAAAGCAAACAGGGCAGAGTCCATTTACAGTAATTTTATAATACATACCACCTGTTAGTCATGGAGAATAAATAGACAGTGCTCTGCTTTAGGGGCAGCTAAAACGCCTAAGAGCTGGTTTATGTGAAAACGTAGCTTGTGAACCAGGAAAGTCTCCACAACCTGGTGGCAGGAGCAAAGCGCTGCCTGGAGCTGGTGCCCAGCCAGGAAGTGGGGCCGAGGAGCCACCTCAGACCATCAGCTCTGCCCAGCACTTTTCCAGGGCTTTTTTTTTTTGAGCAATATCATCTCAAAATTTGGCAAGCCCTTGCTTAACAAGAATTATTTGCAAGGTGTAAAAGAAAGCGGCTTTGCATAGGAAGTGCTGGGATTAATTCCATGTATCATTTCTGTTTTATGAGGAGGTCCATGAAGGTAACTGTGGTCAGAAGTTTTTTTCTTAGTCTATGCAAAGTCCTTGAGAATTTTGAGTTGCCTCCCTAGCTCACTGCTGCCACTGGGCACACAAATATTTCCTCATTTCCTTGTATTTTCTCATTGCAGATACCTGACCCTCTGAAACAAGATCCTCATCAGAGATCCACTTTCACCTTTCGCACTACTAGGACCCCAAATGCTCAGCATGGGCCTGCAGATGTGTCAGTCTCTTGTTCCCAAATAACTCAGGAATGACAACACACAAGTTCATAGCCTTTCCCTGAATCAGAACTTGACCCTTTGTCTCCAATATCCAGACTTCAAAAAAGTCTTGCCCTGGCCTTCCATTGAAAAAAATCATTCTCTGGCACTACCTTCATTAATAGTTATTGTACAGACTCTAACTGTGGGTAACAGACTGTGACGAAACATGGATTCAGATTTCAGCTTTGAACTGAGCAGAGTACAGAGCCAAACCAGAAGTTTTCAAGCCCTACGAGCACTTTAAGTAGCTACAAAATATTCCAAGCTGCTGCACTCTCTTCAAAATTTCTTACACCTTTGACATGGCTTCAGATTATTGGTGACTCTGATGTGCCTTTCTGCAGAGTTATTTCATTATATAGTGGATATCGAAGCTCTTTAATCATACAGGTGTATACTGCATACTGTGTAAAAAGGATAAAAGAAAGTGCTTGTCTCTAAGCCAGACAGCTGTGGTGGGCACATCTGGAAGAGCATAGGATGACTGGGCACTTGAGGAAGTGTGAGCTGCTTGGAAAGAGCTGCCAAGGCTTCTGCTGAGTGCTGCCTCGGGGTTTGCAGAAAAGAAACGCAGCTGATTTTGGCTCCTGGGGCTCCACCAGATGCCTCCAAGCAGCCACCGCTTATACCAGAAGACCCTGGAGTGCTTCACTGTGGGTACTAGGGCTGGAGCAATGAGGTGGCAGCGGCTGCAGATGCTCCCCACTTACTCAGGGTAATAAAGATGAGGGCAGAGAGTGAAGAGCTGCAGAAATTTGTCCTGAGACTAAAGACAGGGAAATACAATGGCAATCATAGAATCACAGAATGCTTAAGGTTGGAAGGGACCTCTAGAGGTCATCTAGTCCAACCCCCCTGCACACGCAGAGTCACCTAGAGCACGTGGCACAGGACTGCGTCCAAGCGGGTTTTGAAGATCTCCAGAGAAGGAGACTCCACAACCTCTCTGGGCAGCCTGTTCCAGGGCTCTGTCACCCTCACTGTTAAGAAATTTTTCCTTAAGTTCCTGTGGAAGTTTTGGTGCTTCAGTTTGTGGCCATTACCTCTAGTTCTGTCGGTGGCCACCACTGAAAAGAGACCAGCACCATCCTCCCCACTCCCTCCCTTGAGGTACTTATAGACACTGATTATGTCCCCTCTCAACCTTCTCTTCTCCAGCCTGAACAGGCCCAGCTCCCTCAGCCTCTCCTCATAGGGCAGATGTTCCAGGCCCCTGATCATCCTTGTGGTCCTGTGCTGGACTCTCTCCAGCAGCTCCACATCCCTCTTATGCTGTGGGGCCCAGAACTGGACACAATACTCCAGATGTGGCCTCACCAGGGCTGAGCAGAGGGGCAGGATCACCTCCCTCGACCTGCTGGAGACGTTCTTCTTAATGCAGCCCAGGATCCCATTGGCCTTCTTGGCCACGAGGGCACACTGCTGCCTCATGGTCAACTTGTCGTCCACCATGACACCCAGGTCTTTCTTTGCAGAGCTGCTCTCCAGAAGGTCAGTCCCCAGCCTGTACTGGTGTCTGGGGTTATTCCTCCCCAGGTGCAGGACCTTGCACTTGGCCTTGTTGAATTGCATGAGGTTTTTCACCACCTAGTTGTCCAGTCTGTTCAGGTCCCTCTGGATGGCACTGCAGCCCTCTGGGGTATCAGCTACTCCTCCCAGTTTGGTATCATCAGCAAACTTGCTGAGGGAGCACTCTGTGCCTTCATCCAGGTCATTGATGAATAAATTGAACAGGACTGGACCACTCCCCAGATGAGATTCAAAGTGCCTCATACAGATGAAAACAACCCCAGCTTCACACAAAAAATCACCACTTGTGGGAAAATCTTGGGATACTTCTGACAAACCACTGCTTTGATGTTTCTGGAAGGAGAGGGTGTCAAAAATCAAAAAAAAAAAAAAAAAAAAAAAAAAAACAGTATTACTATTAGGGGAGGTATAAGGAACAAAGCAGGCATTGCTATGGCAGTGTAGAAATCCACCATATTAATATGGAAGTGTGCGCTGCTCTAGACTCCTCATCTTGAAAAGGTTATATTAGAAACTGGAAAAAGTCTGTGGACCTCCAGTACGAGGGGTAAGGCCCCAGGAGGAGAGGCCACGGAGCTGCTCTGCCGCAGGAAGCGGCTGGTTTGGGGATGAGGAGCGGATGAGGTGGCCGGGGGAGCAGGGATGTTCACCGCTCCCTGTATGGAAACGCCAGAGCCAAGGGCCATCAAACAAAGCCTCAGGGAGGCAGCTTTGAGACAAAGAAAAGGTGATGCTGCACACGGGTAACAGGCATGGGACTTGGAGGAGAAGACATGGGAGAGAAATTCACTGCGTTACTACATAGCCAACCCACAGAGGAAAGAGTTGAGGTTATAGGTGGAGGCGAAGAGAGCATTAAGGCAGGAAGCACCATATGTGCTTCCCTGCTTTACTCTTTCCCAGGTGTTCACGCACAGTAAACTGCACAGCAACTTGTAAACCAAACTGCTATTGAAAATGCAGCCTTCAATTCCTATTCCAACTGCATGTGAAAGTATTAACTGATTCTCAGCTTGGCCCCTTGAGATTTTATTATGAGCAGAAGTTCTGTCAGAGAAAGGAAAGGAAAGCAGGACTGTACTCATCACCGGGGTGTAACAGGCCAAACCACCAGCCGACAGACCCTGAGAGGGCAGTTAATGGACTTATATAATGAATGAGCTGAGTCAATAACCAAATATCTACCTGGCTTTAGGAGGAGAACACAATTTTAATCCACCTTATTCTGAAAGATCTGAAAGTTTGTACATCCTCACTGAGGATAATACTAATAATACTGAGTTGTCAAATTTGTAATGACAAATTAACATTGAATTAAATGTAATGTCAAATTAAAAGTAACAGGACTTCACAGATTAAGAGTATTTGCATTTTTCCCATTCAAATGCCCAATTACCTATCATTTATACTGAAAAATTCAACAGGCCATTGAACTTAAAATCTCTTTTGTTAGAAACAGAATCAGAGACCTGACTTCACTACTTTGGCCAAGTGCTTTAAGGCTTATCAGAAAGGGGGAGTAGCAATAGAAGCCTGTAGCAAGATGAGGGATGAGCAACCCCCCAGTCTGCACAGTGATTATCTTCTTTTCTCACTGCATGGCCACAGCTGTTCTCCTTACACTGATTACACTTCAGGAGATGAGTATTGCACTCATACAAATGTCATTGAATTCAACATTTGCATAAATCTGCAAAATAGATGGTAAGATTAAGAGAATGAATTAAAAATACCCACAAGCACACACATACACATGCACAAGAAGAGCACACAGCCCAAATACCCACTGGAATAAGCAGGATGTTTACCATACAAACACTGCAATAGCTGGCTCAATTTTTCCCAAGTAGAACATTTCTATTACAGGAATTTAACCCATGGAAATACATAATTAGCTCTTTCTCCTTAAAGCTGCTGAAATAATGATTTGCTTAAGAAGATTAGTCCATTTAGTACTCAATAGAAGCACTGACAAATGAGCCTAAAATGATTATAGAGGAACTCTGGTAACACCATCTTCTGATCCCTTTTATTTAAAACAACATTCCTTTCAGTAAAAAACCTTTGAATCTGATCTTCTGCATTTTTTTCAAATAGCATATCAACTTTTAATATTTTATGTATTGAAATCCCATGTGTGAAACTGATGCCACTAAAGAAGTCCACAGCAGTCCGTGAAAAGAAAGCTTCAGTGCTAATTTTCTCTGGTCACTGTGAGCCCCCGCAGCCTCCTGTGTGCACTATAGCGCGTTACCATCTCAGTGGGGACAGGACGACTCTTCTTGAGCCCTGCTGCACCAAAAAGATTTGGGTTACAAAGAATTCTCCATTAGAGGGATACTTATAAGGGCAGGTGCAAAAGAGAAGAGGTGATATTGAAAAGCAAAGGCAGGAACAAGGCAGTCTTACATGGGGAGGTGGCGGGGAAAAGGACTTTAAAACATTTTGGGTGCATACCATAAGCCTGAGGTATAAACACTGTCACGGAGCACATTCTGTAGCTATTTCTTGCATGACAGTCCGTTTTCCCATATAAAAGCTAAGGGCCAAATTTTGAATTACTTCTATGGACTTACAGAACAATCCTCTTATTTAAGGCAGTGAATTATCTGGATCCTTCGCTGGTACAGTTTTATACCAGCACTGAAAGCCGGGGAATTATATTTTTCCACAAATTGCACAAATAAACTATTTATCATCCTTGGAAGATTTATTTTGCTCAGTTGCTAGCAAGAACTGAAAGACCGAGGTCATAAACAAAACTCCATATATATTATTAATTCTCCTCAGTAAAATCAAGCAGACTTTTCCAGTTTACTTCTAAGCCATACTGCCATCTGCAGACTGAATAACCCCTTGCAATATTCAGTGTAAGGCCATAGGCTGAAATTAGACTAGAGATCCCAGGGGACCTCTAGCAAAACCTGGAGGGTCACCCCTGAAGACAGACCAATTTACTCAGGGCTTTATTTGGTCGGGTCTTGAACACTTTCGAGGATGGAGACTGCACAACCTCTCTGGGAAACCTGTTCTAATGCCTGGCTCTCCTCAGGTGAAAAAACAACAACAAAAAATCCTTACAGTCTGA
The DNA here is from genome assembly GCF_059628265.1 of Tinamus guttatus. Classification (NCBI taxonomy): domain Eukaryota; kingdom Metazoa; phylum Chordata; class Aves; order Tinamiformes; family Tinamidae; genus Tinamus; species Tinamus guttatus. The sequence continues at coordinate 1,036,534 of NW_028288740.1, forward strand.
AATGCTCTCATTTCAGTTTATGTCCATTGCCTCTTGTTCTCCTGCCGAGCACCACTCAGAAGAGTCTGGCTCCATCTTCTTGATAACCTGCCCATTCGTCCTGGCAGGTCACTAATAAATTCCCAAGCTGCCTCTTTTCCAGGCTGAACGATCCCTGGTCCTGCAAGTGCTCCAGCCCTGGAGCAGCTTTGCTGAACTTGACCCAGTTTAGTGGCGTCCTTCTTGCACCACGGGTCCAAAATCAGATGCAACGGCCAAACACCTACAAGTGTGAGGATCACAGGATAAGCACATCCCGCTACCTCCTGGTGGAACCGAGCCCAGGGGAGATCCTCAGGGCTCTGCTTGCTCCCAGGTGCAGTGTGACCCGTCAACCACTCTCAAGAGTCCCACCATCCAACCACCTTTTTCACCCATCTGCTTGTCTCTACACCCAGATCATTAACACCTTAACCTGAGCACAAGAATACTATCAAAGGTACTGTCAGAAGCCTAAAGGTGAGGTAAATGACATTCACTGATACCATGGCATGCACAGATCTGCTTGGTTTATCACAGGAGGCAACCGGGCTAGCTAATCTTCCATTTCTTCCCCGAAATACATAATATTTTTTTTTTCAATTAACAAGTATATATGAATGTGTCTTCTACGGATGACTCCATCAAAATTTATCACTACAAGGCTTTACAGCAATAGGCACAGAGTCTGCATCCAGGCAATAATAAAACAAATTTGTTTTTTATTTAAAAATGCTTTGATATTCATGCAAGTTGCATACCCACACTGGGACTGGAGGCATTCACTGGAATAGGTGCTATCTAAAAGCCAGGCACCGATTAACCCTGGGCCTGTTATGTGTCACTGCTGCTTCAGGATAATGGAAACACGATCAATGCTTGGCACCTCAGTACTGCAATGCTCCACATGGACAGCTGTAGGCTTGGAATCTTGTTGCTTCTTGTTCTTGATCAGTACTCAGTATGAACCAGCTTTTAGGAAATGATAATAAAAGAAAGAATATGTTTGTTTGCTGCAAACATTCTTCCAGGCTGTAATCAAAGAATAATTATGGTTGCAAAAGACCTTCAAGATCATCGAGTCCAACC